>NC_134364.1:38120978-38420978 GCF_048569485.1 Anomaloglossus baeobatrachus
GCAACACAACGTAATTACATCGGATCAGGCCTACTAATCAAAAGAAATGCCAGACATGTTGCAAGTAATAGTCTGTGGCCACCACGCCAACTTTCTATCTATATTGTTGCAGGAACAAGGTCCTTGAATTTTTTTTGCTCAACCCTAACAATCTCACCCTGGTCATTAAACGTTTGGTGCTCATGTTGGTCGTCTTCCTTTTTTAAAATATATTCTTTGTATGGAATAGCGTCAGTTAAAAGTTAATTCAATGGTTTTCTTGCTTTTTTATTGGAATTTGCACATTGTAGATTGACTGAAGGAAGCAAAACCACAAAGATTCACCCGTGTGAACAAACCAGAATATGTGTTAAACCTTAGATTCCTCAAAGTATCCCCCTTTTTCTCTGATGACAGTTTTACACCATCTTGGCTTCATCAGTTAGTCACATGGAATAGCTTCCAATGAACAGGTATACTATTTGTACAGTTCATTTATGAAATCTCCAGCCTTCAGAAAGTGTTTTTGACTATCAGGTGTGTTTTGCAGAGGCAGCTTTAGCACACAGCTCCCCACAGAGAAGAGCCCTGTTCCACAACGGTTATAAACCAGAATATGGCAAGAATCACATCATTACTTTAAGACATGAAGGTCAGTCAATCTGGAATATTGCTAGAACCTTGAAGGTATCCTCTAGTGCAGAGGTCTCAAACACGCGGGCTGCATGCAGCCCCTGAGGCTGCTTGTTGCGGCCTGCAGACCCCGTGACGATCGTGGCCCTATCCAGGGGTGGGCACCCCCAGGGCTTTACTACAGTTGAATCATTTGCGGTGCCGTGCAGAGGAGCCCTCTCCGCTATGGTAGATGCTAGAATGTGCGGGCTCCTGACAAGTATGATGTAATTTGTCATGTGATGGGGAGTGTTCAAAATGCAGCTTGATGTTTCCAGCCTGATGTTTCCAGACAGAAAAACAATGTTTATTCTAAGTCCACATGGGCATAGAGGTGATATAATAGAAGCAGGGGTCTGGTGGTAAGACCTTTAGATGGGGGGTATTCATGGGGGGGGGGGGTGAAGCCCCCCCTTGCATAAGATTAAAGTGGACAGGAAGATACATCACCACGCCCACCAACCCATATGGTCACACCCATGAACCAAGCTGACCACGCCCATAACCTATCAGGAGCCCGTACTTTCTAGACTCAACCTCTCCGCTATACCAATGGCTGCTGCCCGCCAATCAGTTGCAAGGAGGTGACATCGCTGTATGACGTCACCTCCTTGCATCTGATTGGCTGGCAGCAGGCGTTGGTATAGCGCAGACAGCATCTCTGCGCGTCACTGCACATGATTCAACTGTAGTAATGTCCTGCCGGCGCCGACCCCGTCATAGAGCTGCGATTGTCATGGGCCACAACAAGCAGGTTAAGGTACGTGCCCACAATCAGGACCCGCTGCGTCCTGGTCGCAGTGGGTCCTGACCTGCGGGGCCGTGAGTCTCCTCCACTGGAGACCGCAGGTGCCTGTGCCCGCAATCAGGGTTCAGAGCCTGCGGTCTCCCTAGGAAGGATACTTGCAACTCCGCAGCAAAGAATTGACATGCTGCGGCCTCTGAAAGCCACACCGCAGGTTAGTTTACGCTGCGGATGCACATGCACAGTGGGCAGGTGATTTCTAGAAATGCCATCCACTGTGCCTGTACTGTACAATGCAGTGTTTTGGTCGTAGCGGAAACATGCTGCATCCAAAACACTGATCGAGGGCACACAGCCTAATAAGAGGGAACGGAGAAAAGGTGAGAATTTTTTTTTTTGCGTATTAATAAAGGATGAGTATAATACTACAAGGATGGGCACAATACTACTGGGCACAAGGATGAGCACAATACTACTGGGAAAAATACTACAAGGATGTGCACACCTTACTACAGGGCACACGGATGGGGGACATTACTGCAGCATGGGGACATTACTACAAGATGTTAGCTAAGATTACTATATGATGCTGCTAATTGTAAAACATTATTACAAGAAGGTGATGAAATGTAAAAAAAAAAAAAATAAATAATAAAAGTATGACTTTTTTTTTTCCAGGAAAAATGCTTTTTTATATATAAACTTAACGAAACAAAAAAGTGCTGGTTTGTTGCAATAAACAAGCAAAAAAATGTTCAAAAAAGTGAGCCAAAGATGTATAAAAACGAAACCATGGAATCATTAAAAATGTCACTTTGTCCTGCAAAGAGTGCGGCCCCTCATTTTCTTTTTCTATATTCAGCCCATACACCCAGCTGAGTTTGAGATCCCTGCTCTAGTGTAATCATGAAAATCCTCAATCGCTTTGAAGAAACTAGTTTTCATGAGGAAAAGACCAAGAATTGCCTCTGCTGCAAAGGATAAGTTCATCAGGGTCACCAGCCTCTGAAAATGCAAATTCACAGCACTTCAGATAACAGCCCTCATAAATGATGCAGAGACATCAAGTAGAAAACATTAACTGTCCAATAGATGCTGTGAGAAGCAGGCCTTTATGAATTGCTGCAAAGAAGTCACTAATGAGCACCAGATACAAGAAGTCACTTGTTTGAGTCAAGCAATGCAAAGACTGGACATTTACATTGGAAATCTGTAATCTGAGTAAAAATTTGAGATTTTTGGTACCATGTCTTTGGTACTGCCCTGTCTTTGTAGGACACAAAATGTGGATGAAGTTTACATGTGTGGTGCCCAATCTGACACATGTAGAGGAGGTGTGGGGGCATTGCTGTTGACTGTTGGTGATTTATTTCAAATTCACTCTTACTCAAGATGGGTACCACGGCATACCATCTGATTGGCACTTAATAGCAACAGTATTTGTATTGCAGAAGGACATTTACCCAAAACACAGTTCTAGGCTATGTAAGAACTATGTTACCAAGAGAGGGATACAGTGCAGTATCAGATAAGATTGTCTCCACAATCTCCCAACATCAATCCAATTGAGATGGCTTAGGATAAGTTGGACCATAGAGTGAAAGCTAAGCAGCCAACAAGTGCTCAGCACATCTGGTAATGTCTTTAGAACTGCTGGAAAGCCATTCCAGGTGACCACCTGATGAAATAGCTTAATAGAATGCCAAGAGGTGTAAACTGTATGAAATTAAAAGGAAGGATATACAGATTAAACATTAGGAAAGTGAGGGCAGTCAGTGAGTGGAACAGGCGACCACTGGAGGCAATGAGGGCAGTCAGAGAGTGGAACAGGCTGCCACAAGAGGTAGTGAGGGCAGTCAGAGTGTGGAACAGGCTAGCATGGGATGTAGTGAGGGCGGTCAGAGAGTGGAACAGGCTAGCAGGGGAGGTAGTGAGGGCAGTCAGCGAGCAGAATAGGCGACCACAGGAGGTAGTGAGCTCTCCATCAATGGAAATCTTCAACCGGAAACTGGATAAAGATATAACTGGGATGAGTTAGAAAACCCAGCACTCACTGAAGGTTGGGCTCGAAGGTCCCTGAGGTCCCTTCCAATGCTACCATTCTATGACCCCTTCATTTTACAGGCAGTCACCCATTAACCTTTCATCAAAGTAAAAGGTGGGTACTCTGAGGAATCTAAGCTTTAAGCTTTAGAAGTCCCAGAAATTTTGAGCTTTCACCTGAAGTCCCGAAAGAGGGTCAAATGACCCTTAGTCCAAAGGCCATTACTGTTGTACCACAGGAGGTTGGAAAACAACAACCTCGTGTGGTGCGACAGTAATGGCCTTAATTACAGAACAAAAGACGGTGATTATAGGATGTTAGCTAAAATCCTTCAGGTCATTCGACCCTTCTCTGGGTTCCAAAGGTAGAAATGTTAAATGACCCCTCTCTGGGATTTTTAGTGTTAACACACAATTTGGTTTATTTTAGAAGTCAGGGTGTTCATCTGATGGTGGAGGTTGTAACTCTTATCTCCTTTCTTCTGAATAATATTCTAAGTGGGTTTATGACCACATAAAAGTTGAACTTGCATTTACTTGTCTAAATTAACTTAGAAGATGGTCCAGTAAAGGCAAGATATTACTTACAATACCTTTCCATCAGACTACTCACTTATGGGTTTGGCTGCTTATTCATTACGCCATCTGCTATGTTCTGTGATGGGTAGAGAAAGTAGAAGCCAAAAGTCCCTCAATTATTTAAAGGGAACCTGTCACCAGGTTTTTCCCATAAAAAACTGAGGCCACCACCGGTGAGCTGTTATATACAACAATCTAGAATCTGTATCCGATCTGTAAAGTATAATAAAAGCTGTTTCTTATGTTATATAGAGTGGCCTGGGGTCTTATATACAGTATTCTGGAATACTGTATATACTTTAATAGCTTACTGGTGGTGGCCGCAGCTTATAGGGGACAAATCTAGTTACAGGTTCCCTTTAAAGAAACCTACCGTATTTTTCGGACCATAAGACGCACTTTTTTTCCCCCCAAATGTTGGGGGACAGTTGGGGGTGCGTCTTATGGTCTGACTATAGGGCTGCGGCCGAGAATGAGGGTGCTGCGGTGGAGCGGGTCATCGGGGGCACGAGCAGGCTGTAGCAGCCTGCTGTGACCACGTGGGCCCGCTCATTACATATGCACGCCCATCCTCCCGCCCATTTCTCAGCGCAGAAGCCGGCGCTGACAGGTGGGCGGGAGGACGAGCGGGGACGCTCGCATAAAGAGCCGGTCCGCATGATCACCCCTGGCAATTACAGCCTGGAGTGATCATGTGCAGCTGTATTCACTGCCCCCCGCGTGTCATCATCAGCGCGGGGTGCAGTGAATCCGTGTACTCACCCGTCCCCGTGTGTGGAGCCGTCCCCCTGCAGCACGCGATGTCTTCCTGTCTGTGCTGGTCAGCTGATCTGTGCTGGTCAGCTGATCGGCACAGACAGGAAGACATCGCGATGCTGCAAGGGAGCGGCTCCACACACGCAGGTCAGTGGCGCAGAGAGGAAGATGATCGGTGCTGGAGGGAGTGAGGAAAAGGTGGGTACAAACGTTTATTTTTTTTTCTCTGTGCTATAGGATACAGGCCATATACCAGGATGGTATATGAGCACGCTGGGGGCATATAGCAGGATGGGGGAATATGAGCAGGATGGATGGGGGGTATATCAATAGGATGGGGTATATGAACAGGATGGGGTATATGAACAGGATGGGGGGTATATGAGCAGGATGGGGGAATATGAGCAGGATGCTGATATAGGAGCAGGATAGGGGTATATGAGCAGGATGGTGGTTTATAGCAGGATCTTATACAAGGCAGGAGGATCATTACCAGGATGGGGTACCTTAGTAGAGAATTTGGGGACATTACCCCCATAACAGTGTCAGCAGCAGATCCTCGCCCCATAACAGTGTGTCATGACCACATTTTTTTGGTTAAAGTTTTATTTTCCTCCTCTAAAACCAGGGTGCGTCTTATAGTCAGGTGCGTCTTATAGTACGAAAAATATGGTAATCACTTGATAATCAGGACACAGGTGGATATCAAAAATTATCCAAAACTGCACATTTTTAAACAAGTCTTCCTCTACTGGTAAATTATTCTTAATGCTTCAGGCTGATTAAATTGTCCTAACTAGGTGTATTTCTCAGGTAACGTGAAATCAAAAGGGGTTGTCCTAGTAGTTTACAACCCCTTTAAGGACTTGCAGATATTCTGCACCAGCAAAATGGTAGAAGTTATTTAATGTAAACTATTCAGAAAGTTGCTTAATTTATATAACAAGCAAATGAACAATAAGTACATAACCTTTAAAGGGTGGGCACATCTTCCTCCAATCACATGTAATGTACACCTTTACACTTTTTCCTTATTATTCATTGGCTTGCTATATAAATTAAGCAACTTTCTGAATAGTTTACATTGGGAATGGGCAGGAGAAAAAAAAAATAAGACCGTCTCAGTAAGGACACAGAGACTACAAATAAGACGGAAATTAAGAACAAAAAAAAGGGATAGAAACGTCTGTAGATTATTATTATTATTATTATTTATTATTATAGCGCCATTTATTCCATGGCGCTTTACAAGTGAAAGAGGGTATACGTACAACAATCATTAACAGTACAAGACAGACTGGTATAGGAGGAGAGAGGACCCTGCCCGCGAGGGCTCACAGTCTACAGGGAATGGGTGATGGCAACACTAAGGATACACACAAACCTTACATCCAGCCTGTATTACTGAGAGTAATAATGTTTATTCATGGAAGTTATTCCGTCCTAAAAAATCAGTTTTAAAATATCATGGACAAGGAAAAAGAAGAGTAAGCTTCTCAGAGGCTTCTTTAACCACTTCAGGAGACTCTGCTGAAGAGAGCACAGACTCCAGAGACGCCTCCTATGATAACAACTTCGCACCTCTTGCACTGAACTATCGCACAAAAACCGCAAGAGGAAGGCGGGGAGGAAACATGGGGGGGAATAAGAAGTTCACCGAGACTAAAGAAGAACACCTATCCTGTCCTGTGATAAACTTGTCTTGTCAGATTCTAAGCCAGGAGCAAATTGAGGTTTTATCAAGAGGGTTAGGCTTCTCGCCGGATAAAAAATTTGATGGGTTTCAAACGATTCTAGATATAAACAAATTGTCCAGAAGCCTCACCCTCAGATGCCGCTTCAATAAAAATAATGACAATGATAATAGGAATGGTATTATAGCTGGTCCTGATTCTACTGTTAAAGGCCACGTCACACTAAGCAACATCGCTAGCAACATCGCTGCTAAGGAACAACTTTTGTGACGTTGCTAGCGATGTTGCTGTGTGTGACATCCAGCAACAACCTGGCCCCTGCTGTGAGGTCGTTGGTTGTTGCTGAATGTCCTGGGCCATTTTTTAGTTGTTGCTGTCCTGCTGTGAAGCGCACATCGCTGTGTGTGACAGCGAGACAGCAAGAACTAAATGTGCAGGCAAAAGGGAGCCGGCTTCTGCGGACGCTGGTAACCACAGTAAACATCGGGTAACCAAGAAGCCCTTACCTTGGTTACCCGATGTTTACCGCCGCTCTCAGCGGTCAGTGCTGGCTCCCTGCTCTCTGCACACGTAGCCACAGTACACATCGGGTAATTAACCCGATGTGTACTGTGGCTAAGAGTGCAGAGAACAGGAGCCGGCACTGACAGCTGAGAGCAGCGGACGCTGGTAACGAAGGTAAATATCGGGTAACCAAGGTAAGGGCTTCTTGGTTACCCGATGTTCACTGTGGTTACCAGCATCCGCAGAAGCCGGCTCCTGCTGCCTGCACACATAGCAGAGTACACATCGGGTAATTAACCCGATGTGTACTGTGGCTAGGTGTGCAGGGAACCAGCGCTAAGCGGTGTGCGCTGGTAACCAAGGTAAATATCGGGTTGGTTACCCGATATTTACCTTAGTTACCAAGCGCAGCATCACTTCCACGCGTCGCTGCTGGCTGGGGGCTGGTCACTGGTGAGATGTGCCTGTGTGACCGCTCACCAGCAACCTGTGTAACGATGCTCCAGCGATCCCTGCCAGGTCAGGTTGCTGGTGGGATCGCTGGAGCGTCGCTTAGTGTGACATCTCACCAGCGACCTCCTAGCAACTTACCAGCGATCCCTATCAGGTTGTATCGTTGTTGGGATCGCTGGTAAGTTGTTTAGTGTGACTGGGCCTTAACTCATGTTACTGATAATGCAACTGATTCTACTGTTAATACTCATGTTATTGATGCTATATGTGAACCTGCTTTTTGTGATTTCATACAAACTATTAATGATACTGGTGTTTCTGCACACGAAGGTATATATGATTTTCAAGAGCTGACACATCTGTGCTCTCTGAGACAATTAGAATCAGAAAATATTGACTGCAAGGTCACGTTTAATACATTTTTCCCTAAACCTAACACAAGATTTTTATCCGTTAAAGTCATGGCCTGTAATTCTGGACCAATTCCAGGATCTCATTGAAAAGGAGCTCCTTGAATTGGATCTTAGATCCAGCAATAAATGCAGTAATCTGAATGTCTCTGAGAGGAGAGCGGTGGATGCATTAAAAGAAAATAAAAACCTAATAGTAAGATCTGCTGACAAGGGAGGAGGGGTAGTGGTTCTGGATGTGGAGCTATATTTACAAGAAAATCAGAAAATGTTAAATAATAGCGATATATATATATATATATATATATATATACATACCTCTACATGGAGATCCCACCCCAGATTTTAAAGTGGGTTTATTGAAATTACTTGAGGAGGGTGTTCACCTCGGAGCGATTGATGAGGATTTACTAAAATATCTATATGTGGAAGTTAACATCCCATTGTGCCAATATATCATGCATTACCAAAAATTCACAAAGAAGGGAATTTTGTTTACTTACCGAAAATTCCTTTTCTTCTAGCTCCAATTGGGAGACCCAGACAATTGGGTGTATAGCTTCTGCCTCCGGAGGCCACACAAAGTATTACACTTAAAAGTGTAAAGCCCCTCCCCTTCTGCCTATACACCCCCCGTGCATCACGGGCTCCTCAGTTTTGGTGCAAAAGCAAGAAGGAGTAAAAGTTATAAATTGGTTTAAAGTAAATTCAATCCGAAGGAATTTCGGAGAACTGAAACCATTCAACATGAACAACATGTGTACACAAAGAACAACAGCCCGAAGGGAACAGGGGCGGGTGCTGGGTCTCCCAATTGGAGCTAGAAGAAAAGGAATTTACGGTAAGTAAACAAAATTCCCTTCTTCTTTGTCGCTCCATTGGGAGACCCAGACAATTGGGACGTCCAAAAGCAGTCCCTGGGTGGGTAAAATAATACCTCGTAATAGAGCCGTAAAACGGCCCTTTCCTACAGGTGGGCAACCGCCGCCTGAAGGACTCGCCTACCTAGGCTGGCATCCGCCGAAGCATAGGTATGCACCTGATAGTGTTTCGTGAAAGTGTGCAGGCTCGACCAGGTAGCTGCCTGACACACCTGCTGAGCCGTAGCCTGGTGCCGCAAAGCCCAGAACGCACCCACGGCTCTGGTAGAATGGGCTTTCAGCCCTGAGGGAACCGGAAGCCCAGAAGATCGGTAAACTTCGAGAATTGGTTCCTTGATCCACCGAGCCAGGGTTGATTTGGAAGCTTGTGACCCTTTACGCTGGCCAGCGACAAGGACAAAGAGTGCATCCGAGCGGCGCAGGGGCGCCGTACGAGAAATGTAGAGTCTGAGTGCTCTCACCAGATCTAACAAGTGCAGATCCTTTTCACACTGGTGAACTGGATGAGGACAAAAAGAGGGTAAGGAGATATCCTGATTGAGATGAAAGGAGGATACCACCTTAGGGAGAAATTCCGGAACCGGACGCAGAACCACCTTGTCCTGGTGAAACACCAGGAAAGGGGCTTTGCATGACAGCGCCGCTAGCTCAGACACTCTCCGAAGTGATGTGACTGCTACTAGGAAAACCACTTTCTGCGAAAGGCGTGAGAGAGAAATATCCTTCATTGGCTCGAAAGGTGGTTTCTGAAGAGCCATCAGTACCCTGTTCAGATCCCAGGGTTCTAACGTCCGCTTGTAAGGAGGGACTATGTGACAAACCCCCTGCAGGAACGTGCGTACCTGTGGAAGTCTGGCCAGGCGCTTCTGAAAAAACACAGAGAGCGCTGAGACTTGTCCCTTAAGAGAGCCGAGCGACAACCCTTTTTCCAATCCTGATTGAAGGAAGGAAAGAAAAGTGGGCAAGGCAAATGGCCAGGGAGAAAAACCCTGATCAGAGCACCAAGATAGGAATATCTTCCACGTCCTGTGGTAGATCTTGGCGGACGTTGGTTTCCTAGCCTGTCTCATAGTGGCAATGACCTCTTGAGATAACCCTGAAGACGCTAGGATCCAGGACTCAATGGCCACACAGTCAGGTTGAGGGCCGCAGAATTCAGATGGAAAAACGGCCCTTGAGACAGCAAGTCTGGTCGGTCTGGTAGTGCCCACGGTTGACCCACCGTGAGATGCCACAGATCTGGGTACCACGACCTCCTCGGCCAGTCTGGAGCGACAAGGATGGCGCGGCGGCAGTCTGACCTGATCTTGCGTAACACTCTGGGCAACAGTGCCAGAGGAGGAAACACATAAGGGAGTTGAAACTGCGACCAATCCTGAACTAAGGCGTCTGCCGCCAGAGCTCTGTGATCTTGAGACCGTGCCATGAATGTTGGGACCTTGTTGTGCCGTGACGCCATTAGGTCGACGTCCGGCATCCCCCAGCGGCAACAGATCTCCTGAAACACGTCCGGGTGAAGGGACCATTCCCCTGCGTCCATGCCCTGGCGACTGAGAAAGTCTGCTTCCCAGTTTTCTACGCCCGGGATGTGAACTGCGGATATGGTGGAGGCCGTGGCTTCCACCCACATCAGAATCCGCTGGACTTCCTGGAAGGCTTGCCGACTGCGTGTTCCCCCTTGGTGGTTGATGTATGCCACCGCTGTGGAGTTGTCCGACTGAATTCGGATCTGCTGACCTTCCAGCCACGGCTGGAACGCCTTTAGGGCAAGATACACTGCCCTTATCTCCAGAACATTGATCTGAAGGGAGGACTCTGTCGGAGTCCAGGTTCCCTGAGCCCTGTGGTGGAGAAAGACCGCTCCCCACCCGGACAGGCTCGCGTCCGTCGTGACCACAGCCCATGATGGGGGAAGGAAGGATTTCCCCCTCGACAGAGAAGTGGGGAGAAGCCACCACTGAAGGGAAGCCTTGGCTGCCCGTGAAAGGGAGACGTTCCTGTCGAGGGACGTCGACTTCCTGTCCCATTTGCGGAGAATGTCCCATTGAAGAGGACGCAGATGAAACTGCGCAAAAGGAACTGCCTCCATTGCTGCTACCATCTTCCCTAGGAAGTGCATGAGGCGCCTCAGGGGGTGTGACTGGCCTTGAAGGAGAGATTGCACCCCTGTCTGTAGTGAACGCTGTTTGTCCAGCGGAAGCTTCACTATCGCTGGAAGAGTATGAAACTCCATGCCAAGATATGTCAGAGATTGGGCCGGTGTCAGATTTGACTTTGGAAAATTGATGATCCACCCGAAACTCTGGAGAGTCTCCAGAGCAATGTTCAGGCTGTGTTGGCATGCCACTTGAGTGGGTGCCTTGACAAGCAGATCGTCTAAGTAAGGGATCACTGAGTGTCCCTGAGAGTGTAGGACTGCTACCACTGCTGCCATGACCTTGGTGAAGACCCGTGGGGCTGTCGCCAGGCCGAAAGGCAGTGCCACGAACTGAAGGTGTTCGTCTCCTATGGCGAAACGCAGGAAGCGCTGATGCTCTGGTGCAATCGGAACGTGGAGATAAGCATCTTTGATGTCGATTGATGCTAGGAAATCTCCTTGGGACATTGAGGCGATGACGGAGCGGAGCGATTCCATCCGGAACCGCCTGGTTTTTACGTGTTTGTTGAGCAGTTTTAGGTCCAGAACAGGACGGAAGGATCCGTCCTTTTTCGGTACCACAAACAAGTTGGAGTAAAAACCGTGACTCTGTTGCTGAAGAGGCACAGGGATCACCACCCCTTCCGCCTTCAGAGTGCACACCGCCTGAAGAAGAGCATCGGCTCTCTCGGGGGGCGGAGATGTTCTGAAAAAACGAGTCGGAGGACGAGAGCTGAACTCTATCCTGTAACCGTGGGATAGAATGTCTCTCACCCATCGGTCTTTTACCTGTGGCAGCCAGGCGTCGCAAAAGCGGGAAAGCCTGCCACCGACCGAGGATGCGGTGTGAGGAGGCCGAAAGTCATGAGGAGGCCGCCTTGGGAGCGGTTCCTCCGGCGGTCTTTTTAGGACGTGACTTGGACCGCCATGAATCGGAGTTCCTCTGATCCTTTTGAGGCCTTTTGGACGAGGAGAACTGAGACCTGCCCGCGGGCCGAAAGGACCGAAACCTGGATTGTACCTTCCGTGGTTGAGGTCTGTTTGGTTTGGACTGGGGTAAGGATGAGTCCTTTCCCTTGGATTGTTTAATGATTTCATCCAATCGCTCACCAAACAGGCGGTCGCCAGAAAATGGCAACCCGGTCAAGAACTTTTTGGAAGCAGAGTCTGCCTTCCATTCACGTAGCCACATGGCCCTGCGGACTGCCACCGAATTGGCGGATGCTACCGCCGTACGGCTCGTAGAGTCCAGGACAGCGTTAATGGCGTAGGACGCAAACGCCGACGCCTGAGAGGTTAAGGACACCACTTGCGGGGCAGATGTATGTGTGACTGCATTAATCTGCGCATGACAAGCTGAGATAGCTTGGAGTGCCCATATGGCTGCGAATGCTGGAGCAAAAGACGCGCCGATAGCTTCATAGATGGATTTCAACCATAGTTCCATCTGTCTGTCAGTGGCATCTTTGAGTGAAGCCCCATCTTCCACTGCAACTATGGATCTAGCCGCCAGTCTGGAGACAGGAGGATCCACCTTAGGACACTGAGCCCAGCCCTTGACAACGTCAGGGGGGAAGGGATAACGTGTATCCTTAAGGCGCTTGGAAAAACGCTTATCTGGACAAGCTCGGTGTTTCTGGACTGCGTCTCTGAAGTCAGAGTGATCCAGAAACATACTCAATGTACGCTTGGGAGACCTGAAACGGAATTTCTCCTGCTGAGAAGCTGACTCCTCAATTGTAGGAGCTGGTGGAGAAATATCCAACACCTGATTGATGGTTGCTATAAGGTCATTCACTATGGCGTCACCATCAGGTGTATCCAGGTTGAGCGCGGTCTCAGGATCAGAATCCTGATCTGCTACCTCCGCTTCATCCTCCAGAGAGTCCTACTGCTGAGACCCTGAACAGTGTGATGAAGTCGAGGGAATTTCCCAGCGAGACCGCTTAGGCGGCCTGGGACTGCGGTCCATGTCAGAGACCTCACCCTGGGACCCATGGGTAACCCCAGGAGCACCTTGCAGCTCCAATTGAGGGGGGCCTGGGGTCAATGATTGAACAGTGCCCGGGGCCTGAGTCACCGGTCTGGACTGTAAGACGTCTAGTATCCTAGCAGACCATTTATCCATACTCTCAGACAGTTTGTCAGCAAATACTGCAAACTCCGTCCCTGTCACCTGGACAGTGGTAGCAGGTGGTTTCACCTGGGCCACCAGTAGCAGAGGCTCCGGCTGAGTAAGTGCCACAGGGGCCGAGCATTGCACACAATGACGGTCCGTGGAACCTGCCGGTAGTATAGCCGCACATGAGGTACAGGTTGCAAAGTAAGCCTGTGCTTTGGCACCCTTGCTATTTGCGGACGACATGCTGTTGTCTCCTCTGAGTACAATCCAGGAGGGTATATAGCCAAAAATCAACAGTGCGACAGTACAGTGTAAATGTATAGCATATAAGCATATATATCTATGTACACTTCGGCACTCAGTGGGGCCAGCACCTCAGGTGCTGCTTACCGACCGCTCAAAGCGGTTGTGTGATCACCAGAATCCCTGCATGGGCCTCCCAGAGCCTGTTGTCTCTCCTCTCCAGCGTTAGAAGTGCTGACAGGAATGGCTGCCGGCGTTCTGTGGGGAGGAGGGGGCCGTGGGCGTGCCCTAGAAAGTGCGGGAATCTGGAGCCCCACTGTGCTGCATGAGGGGGAGGAGGATACAAAGTATGCTCCAACCCTCAGCGTTAACGTCCTGTGCAGCGTCCCGCCCTTCCCCTGACTGGCAGGCCTGGGGGCGGGAATATGCGATACTAGGCCGCAAAAGCCGGGGACTAAAGTTATAAGCGCGTCCGGCATATAAGCGCGGCCGGCGCGGTAGTCCCCGGCGCACAAACACACCCAGCAGTGCTGCAGTGTATATGGCCACCAGCGCTCCATGCGCGGTTCCCACGGGGACACAGAGTACCTCACAGCGCGGCCGGCGCGGTAGTCCCCGGCGCACTAACACACCCAGCAGTGCTGCAGTGTGTATGGCACCAGCGCTCCATGCGCGGTCCCCACGGGGACACAGAGTACCTCATAGTAGCAGGGCCTTGTCCCTGTCGATACCTGGCTCCTGTCCAGCAGATTCCCCACGGGCTGCGGAGGGAGCACGGTCTCATGTGCCTGGAGACCGATTAGGATCCCACTTCACCCAGAGCCCATTAAGGGATGGGGAAGGAAAACAGCATGTGGCTCCTGCCTATGTACCCGCAATGGGTACCTCAACCTTAACAACACCGCCGACTCAGAGTGGGGTGAGAAGGGAGCATGCTGGGGGCCCTGTTATGGGCCCTCTTTTCTTCCATCCGACATAGTCAGCAGCTGCTGCTGACTAAGATGTGGAGCTATGCGTGGATGTCAGCCTCCTTCGCACAAAGCATAAAAACCGAATTGAGGAGCCCGTGATGCACGGGGGGTGTATTTGCAGAAGGGGAGGGGCTTTACACTTTTAAGTGTAATACTTTGTGTGGCCTCCGGAGGCAGAAGCTATACACCCAATTGTCTGGGTCTCCCAATGGAGCGACAAAGAAAATAAATTCCCTCCACCATTTAGACCGATCATTGCAGGAATCGGATCAATAACTGAAAAGTTGGGAGCTTGGGTAGATTTTTACCTACAACCTTTGGTTCAAGATCTGCCTGGTTATATTCGTGACACTAAAGCGGTAATTAATGGGATGAGCAATGTGGCATGGCAAAAAGATTATATATGGTTAACCTGCGCTATAGAGAGCCTTTATCCCTCTCTCCCGCATAATATCATATTGAATAGTTTGACATATTTTTTACAGAAATATAGTTCTTATACTCCAGAAATTAAAGAGTTTTCATTCTTATCAACAGAATTTTTACTCAAACATAATTTTTTTTAGTTTAATAAAAAATTATTTTTACAGAGACAGGGAAGTTAGCATGGGGGGGAAATTTCCCCCCTCATTAGCTAATCTGGTAGTCGCAGTCTGGGAAGAAAATCATATTTTCTGTGAGTCAAATCCATTTAGAGACAATATAATAATTTACGGTCGTTACATAGACGATTTGATAATTATATGGAGAGAAGGAGTTTCTCAGCCAGAGCAATTTATCACATATATGAATAATAATTATATATATATATATAGATAGATATATATATATATATATATATTACACCGTATTTTTCGCTTTATAAGACGCACCTAATTATAAGACGCACCCCCAAATTTGGTGAAGGAAAAGAGAATTTTTTTTAATGTTAAATGGGGTCCATCTTATAATGCCAGTGTCCGTCTAACAAATCATATTGGGTATATGTCCCTCATAGCCCCCCATCCTAAAATTAGCCAACTTAATCTGGATGTGGCCCCCTTATATTAATTATAGCCCCCTTGTGCTGGCACACGATCCCCTGTGCTGCGTATGGCCCCCTATGGATTGCATACGTTCCCCTGTGCTGCCTATGGTCCCCTATGGATTGCATATGTTCCCCTGTGCTGCCTATGGTCCCCTATGGATTGCATACGTTCCCCTGTGCTTCCTACGTTCCCCTGTGCTGCCTATGGCCCCCTATGGATTGCACACGTTCCCCTGTGTTAGATATCGCCCCCATGCTGCTGCCCATAGTAAAATAAAACACTCTTTCCTTACCTCCTCCAGCGCTGGTCTCCCTCCATGCTTCTGTTCCTCCACTTCCTGGTTCTTGGTGCCGGTCATGTGATCGGCACAGCAGAGTGACTTCATCGCTGCGTGCCTGATCACAGTGGAAGCAGGGACACCGGGGAGAAACGCTGGAGGGGGTAAGTAAAGCTTTTTTATTTTAGAATGAGCAGCAGCATGGGGGCCATATCTAACACAGGGGGGGGGGCATGTGCGATCACAGTGGGACGCAGGCTCATAATATGCACCGCTGCCCCAGCCCGTCACTGCGGTGCGATTTAAGCACCATGGTGGTGGACAGCGGCTGTGTATATTATATGAGCGGGAGCAGGAGATCAAAGGCTGCAGCCCGTAGCTTCACCTGCCCCCAGCAGCGCTCCAGAGCGGACCCTGCAGTGTGTGTGTGTGCGTCTTGTAAAGCGAAAAATACGGTAATCTAAAATTTACATCTAGTACTCATAAATCCAAAATTAATTTTCTAGATATTAAATTGATAGGCCATGTGTATAATGGTTCAATTGAGATGAGTCCATATAGAAAGGCAACTGACAATAACTCCATCCTACATGCCAGCTCCTGCCACCCTCCGGCATGTGGTAGGTAACATTCCCACAGGTGAACTAATCAGAATCCGTAGAAATTGTAGTGACAATATAAATTTCATTAAGCAAAAAGATATAGTTTTTAATAGACTTCAGAACAGGGGTTATCCTAGGTGGACTATGGACAAAGCAGAAAAATTCATTGAGAACACAAATAGACAGGATTTATTGGCGGATAATGAAAGAAAAAACTCTAACAAACGAAATTCATATACAACCTCATCAATAGTTTTTACTACAAAATTTAGCCCTCAATATAAAGACATAATCCAGATTATAAAAAAAATATATCCCACTTTTGAATCAAAGTAGGGAATTTTGTTTACTTACCGTAAATTCCTTTTCTTCTAGCTCCAATTGGGAGACCCAGACAATTGGGTGTATAGCTACTGCCTCCGGAGGCCACACAAAGCACTACACTTAAAAGTGTAAGGCCCCTCCCCTTCTGCCTATACACCCCCCGTGGGATCACGGGCTCCTCAGTTTTAGTGCAAAAGCAAGAAGGAGGAAAGCCAATAACTGGTTTAAAAACAAATTCAATCCGAAGGAACATCGGAGAACTGAAACCAATCAACATGAACATGTGTACCCGAAAAAAACAAAAATCCCTAAGAAAACAGGGCGGGCGCTGGGTCTCCCAATTGGAGCTAGAAGAAAAGGAATTTACGGTAAGTAAACAAAATTCCCTTCTTCTTTGTCGCTCCATTGGGAGACCCAGACAATTGGGACGTTCAAAAGCAGTCCCTGGGTGGGTAAAATAACCCTCGTGACAGGACCGTAAAACAGCCCTTTCCTACAGGTGGGCAACCGCCGCCTGAAGGACTTGTCTACCTAGGCTGGCGTCCGCCGAAGCGTAGGTATGCACCTGATAATGCTTGGTAAAAGTGTGCCGCCTGGCACACCTGCTGAGCCGTAGCCTGGTGCCGTAATGCCCAGGACGCACCCACGGCTCTGGTAGAATGGGCCTTCAGCCCTGAGGGAACCGGAAGCCCCGCGGAACGGTAGGCTTCAAAAATTGGTTCCTTGATCCACCGAGCCAAGGTGGATTTGGAAGCTTGCGACCCTTTACGCTGACCAGCGACAAGGACAAAGAGTGCATCCGATCGGCGCAGGGGCGCCGTGCGGGAAATGTAGATTCTGAGTGCTCTCACTAGATCCAACAAATGCAAATCCTTTTCACATTGATGAACTGGATGAGGACACAAAGAAGGTAAGGAGATATCCTGATTGAGATGAAAGGGGGATACCACCTTAGGGAGAAACTCCGGAATCGGGCGCAGGACCACCTTGTCCTGGTGAATCACCAGGAAGGGAGATTTGCATGACAGCGCTGCTAGCTCGGACACTCTCCGAAGAGAGGTGACCGCCACAAGAAAAGTCACTTTCTGTGAAAGGCGAGAAAGGGAAACATCCCTCATAGGCTCGAAAGGCGGCTTCTGGAGAGCAATTAGAACCCTGTTCAGATCCCAGGGCTCTAACGGCCGCTTGTAAGGAGGGACGATATGACAAACCCCTTGCAGGAACGTGCGTACCTGAGGAAGTCGTGCTAGGCGCTTCTGAAAAAATACAGATAGCGCTGAGACCTGTCCTTTAAGGGAGCCTAGCGACAAACCTTTTTCCAAACCGGATTGTAGGAAGGAAAGAAAAGTAGGCAATGCAAATGGCCAGGGAGGAAATCCCTGAGCAGAACACCAAGATAAGAATATCTTCCACGTCCTGTGGTAGATCTTGGCGGAGGTTGGTTTTCTAGCCTGTCTCATGGTGGCAATAACCTCTTGAGATAACCCTGAATACGCTAGGATCCAGGACTCAATGGCCACACAGTCAGGTTCAGGGCCGCAGAATTCCGATGGAAAAACGGCCCTTGAGACAGCAAGTCTGGTCGGTCTGGTAGCGCCCACGGTTGGCCTACCGTGAGGTGCCACAGATCCGGGTACCACGACCTCCTCGGCCAGTCTGGAGCGACGAGGATGGCGCGGCGGCAGTCGGACCTGATCTTGCGCAGCACTCTGGGCAACAGTGCCAGAGGAGGGAACACATAAGGTAGCCGGAACTGCGACGAATCTTGAACTAAGGCGTCCGCCGCCAGAGCTCGGTGATCGTGAGACCGCGCCATGAAAGCTGGGACCTTGTTGTTGTGCCGGGACGCCATTAGGTCGACGTCCGGCATCCCCCAGCGGCGACAGATCTCCTGAAACACGTCCGGGTGAAGAGACCATTCCCCTGCGTCCATACCCTGGCGACTGAGAAAATCTGCTTCCCAGTTGTCCACGCCTGGGATGTGAACTGCGGATATGGTGGATGCCGTGTCTTCCACCCACGTCAGAATCCGCCGGACTTCCTGGAAGGCTTGCCGACTGCGTGTTCCTCCTTGGTGGTTGATGTATGCCACCGCTGTGGAGTTGTCCGACTGAATTCGGATCTGCTTGCCTTCCAGCCACGGCTGGAAGGCTTGTAGGGCAAGATACACTGCTCTGATTTCCAGAACATTGATCTGAAGGGTGGACTCTTGCTGAGTCCACGTACCCTGAGCCCTGTGGTGGAGAAAAACCGCTCCCCACCCTGACAGACTCGCGTCCGTCGTGACCACCGCCCAGGATGGGGGTAGGAAGGACTTTCCCTTTGACAAAGAGGTGGGAAGAAGCCACCACTGAAGAGATTCCTTGGCCGCCTGAGAAAGGGAGACGTTCCTGTCGAGGGACGTCGACTTCCCGTCCCATTGGCGGAGAATGTCCCATTGTAGTGGACGCAGATGAAACTGCGCGAAAGGGACTGCCTCCATTGCTGCTACCATCTTCCCTAGGAAGTGCATGAGGCGTCTCAAGGGGTGTAACTGGTCTTGAAGGAGAGATCGCACCCCTGTCTGTAGTGAACGCTGTTTGTCCAGCGGAAGCTTCACTATCGCTGAGAGAGTATGAAACTCCATGCCAAGATACGTTAGCGATTGGGTCGGGGTCAGATTTGACTTGGAAAAGTTGATGATCCACCCGAAACTCTGGAGAGTCTCCAGCGCAACGTTCAGGCTGTGTTGGCATGCCTCTTGAGAGGGAGCCTTGACAAGCAGATCGTCTAAGTAAGGGATCACAGAGTGTCCCTGAGAGTGCAGGACTGCTACTACTGCTGCCATGACCTTGGTGAAGGCCCGTGGGGCTGTCGCCAGACCGAAAGGCAGAGCTACGAACTGAAGGTGTTCGTCTCCTATCACGAAGCGTAGAAAACGCTGATGCTCTGGAGCAATCGGCACGTGGAGATAAGCATCCTTGATGTCTATTGATGCTAGGAAATCTCCTTGAGACATTGCGGCGATGACGGAGCGGAGGGATTCCATCCGGAATAGTCTGGTTTTCACGTACTTGTTGAGAAGTTTTAGGTCCAGAACGGGACGGAAAGATCCGTCCTTTTTTGGTACCACAAACAAATTGGCGTAAAAACCGTGACCTTGCTCCTGAAGAGGAACCGGGATCACCACTCCTTCTGCCTTTAGAGTGCACACCGCTTGCAGAAGAGCATTGGCTCGGTCGGGAGGCGGAGACGTTCTGAAGAATCGAGTTGGAGGACGAGAACTGAACTCTATCCTGTACCCGTGGGACAGAATGTCTCTCACCCAACGGTCTTGGACCTTGTAAATAGACTCCAGCCCTCTGCGCTGACATTCTGTACAGCGTCCCGCCCTTCCCCTGACTGGCAGGCCTGGGGGCGGGAACGAAACGAAACTAGGCCGCAAAAGCCGGGGACTCGATTAATAAGCGCGGCCGTCATACATGCACGGCCAGCGCGGAAGTCCCCGGCGCACCACAAGTCCCAGCCGCGCCGCAGCATTTTTTAAAACTAACAGCAGCGGCCGGCGCGGCAGTTCGCAATACTTAGACTCACTCAGCAGAGCTGTAGTGAGTAGTGGCACCAGCGCGCGCGCTGTTGTCCCCGGCGCACTAACACACTCAGCAATGCTGCAGTGTGTCTGCGTCTGTATGGGGACACAGAGTACCTTGATGTAGCAGGGCCATGTCCCTGACGATACTCAGCTCCATATCCAGCAGATTTTCCAGGGGCTGTGGATGGAGCACGGTCTCAGTGCCTGGAGACCGGTAAAATCCCACTTCACCCAGAGCCCTAAGGGGGATGGGGAAGGATGCAGCATGTGGGCTCCAGCCTCCGTACCCGCAATGGGTACCTCAACCTTAACAAACACCGCCGACAAAAGTGGGGTGAGAAGGGAGCATGCTGGGGGCCCTAGTATGGGCCCTCTTTTCTTCCATCCGACATAGTCAGCAGCTGCTGCTGACTAAACAGTGGAGCTATGCGTGGATGTCTGACCTCCTTCGCACAAAGCATGAAAACTGAGGAGCCCGTGATCCCACGGGGGGTGTATAGGCAGAAGGGGAGGGGCCTTACACTTTTAAGTGTAGTGCTTTGTGTGGCCTCCGGAGGCAGTAGCTATACACCCAATTGTCTGGGTCTCCCAATGGAGCGACAAAGAAACCCAATTTTAGCTACTACACTTAAAGAAAACTCTATTAAATTTGTCCCTAAACGGGCTACAACATTGGGAAATATTTTTTGCCCAAGTCATTACAAAAACCCTACTAGTCTGAATAATACCTGGCTCACACAAAGAGACTTTTTTAGGTGTGGTCACTACCCATGCAAAGTATGCCAGTATGTAGTGAAGGGAGATTCCTTTATTTCCTTTTCTACCAAAACTTGCTATCAAATTAATAAAATATATGAATTGCAATAGTGAAGGGGTCATATATTTGATTGACTGCATTATTTGTAGCAAACAATATGTGGGTTGCACGATAGGGCCACTAAAAAAAAAAAAAAAAAAAAAAAAAAAAAATCGGGTTAGGCGCCATATTTCTGACGAACAAAATAAACGCGGTTCCTCTGCGGTTACTAAACATGTTGCGATGTGCCATGGTGGCAATTTGAAAGGTTTCCGCTTTAGAGCCATAGAAAAGGTTAATAAATTGGAAAGGGGGGGGGGGGGGGGAGATTTCCAGAGGAATGTTTTTAACCGTGAATCCTTCTGGATATTTAAATTAAATACTAGGACTCCTGCAGGGTTCAACATACGCCAAGATATGATCATGCAATATAACTGAGAAAAATTATTATTCATGTAGAACTGGTTTTATATGCAAAAAGGAGAAAGAAAACCTTTTTTTTCTTTTTTTGTGTTTTTAAACCTTATTGTGTTCTCTCTCTATTCCCCTGGTGCAGGTATCAAACACATGTAGAGTAATTAATGATGTAATCAACTAATTGATTGTGGGTTGGATCCCTAGCAAAAGGGAAGACTGTTTGTATTCTATATAGAGGTATTGAACTATATCCATGAATAAGAACTAACGACAACTGCGTTATGTCGAAACGCGTTGGGTGAACTGTGCCTTGTGGATGCGGTCTATCCATTTTTAAAGCGATGAAAATAAAAGTTTTTAATTCATCTGCCTGTGATCCGCTGGATTTCGTTACTTTGTATTACTGAGAGAGACATTCCCACGAAAAAAAAAAAAATCTGACACTTGGATCAGGCTGAAAACGTCATATCAGGGGCCTAAAAAAAAAAATAAATATAAAAGAATGAAGATAAACTTGAACTCTAGGTAGCCACTGACATATGTGCAAATCATATTTTCTATATCAAAAGTGTCTATAACCTTTAAAGTCTTCTTAAGTGTTTCTTGTCCTTTATGGAGCCAGTCTCTCAGGGTATGGTCAAAACCATAAAGGAAAGTCTGATCTAAATAATGTCTGGACAAATCACAGAGAATAGTCCAAGACAGTATAGATTGAAGTCTCAGACGGAGATATTGACTTGGCTCTAAGCCCTTATCAAATTAGGAAAATGTAATTTCAAATGAAGGATGTCAAGAAATACACAGGTCACTTCATTGTGTAAAATTTTATTATTTTTGCATACCAGCATAGTCTTGATACAAGCAAAGTATAGATTTCCTACACAATTTCGCCGTTAAAAAGAACCCAGTTTAATAGTACAGTTCCTTGATCACAGATATTTTACAGTCATAAATTATAAGAAGCTATCCATTTAATTTCTTGGCTACATATAGCCACCAAATGTAAGAGTTAGCATCTATGCGAAGTATGTCAATATTCAAGGGAAGTGACAACATTCCAACATTCCGTAACATTCCAACATTCCGTAACATTCCAACATTCCGTAACATTCTCCGTTATCGGTTTCCCATTCGCCTTCATGTCAGATCAGTCAAAAGCAGCTTGCTGACAGTTTCCATTTTTTTTTTATTATACTGTACAGTACATTGGAGCTGAAACAAGTAGAAACAGCAATTGCAATGTTATCCAAGATGAAGAATCCGTTTTAAACCTCCATTAGGAGACTCAATAGATGAGCCATAATCCCTCTGCCCTTTAGTTTTAGATGCTTCACAGCTAACAAGTCTTACATAATACTTATAGAATATAGATAAATAACGCCTAGATCATAATCAAGATATCAAAGTAAAATAAAATAGTTCGGAATTAGATCATTGGGATCCATTTACAGTTGTCAGGCAGCTTCTGATCAATCGTGGGGGGAGTGGGGGTCTAGATTTAGTGGATTGGTACATTCAGATTTTAGTACAGATATACATTCGTCTATTTCTCTCTGGTACCTAAGATTAGGAAAAATCAACATGGATGAGAGAAGGAAGCATTAATTTGCTTTTTGAACTTACTTTAAAGAGAATCTCTTAGCAAGTTTTTGAAATTCATTCTGAGAGCCATATATTGTAGAGCAAGAGAGCCTGATTCCAGGGATGTGTTGTACTTTCAATACAATCAGTGTTTTATCAGCAGAAGATTATCACTGCAGGACTAGGTGTCACATGCAAAGCAGCCAGGCTAAGCTGTGTAACCACACGCCCACCACCAATTGGCAGCTTGCTGACAATGCCAGTCAGGGATGTGGGTGGGGTTATACACAGCCCAGACGTTTTTCCTGTGCTACAGCTGTATTAGACAAAGCTGGTATTCTATGAAAACTGCACCAACAGCCCAGTAAGTGACACATAGGTGGAATCGTGCTTTTTGTCCTCACATCATTGTTCTCTCAGATTACATGCAAAAACCTGCTGACAAATTCCCTTTAAGAGCCATTGTTGTACAATAGGATAGACTTCACGACACAGTTCTCCTGTGTTGAGCATACATACAGCACCTTTGTACAAGCCTCAGTGGCAAAAACGTGGTATCTTCGCTTAAACAGTAGTGTGGAAACTATCTGAAAGTGCCAGCGTGCTAGAAATACTGTATATCTGATATACAAACCCCCAGAGAACAATAAATCCGAATACTATCCCCAAAATCTGTCCCTAGAGGAGGTAAGATTTGAGAGTCCTCCACTCTGAAACTCCGCCAACACCAATTCCTCAAACTGGGTCTATATGGCTACTACGGTCAAAAAAATGTTGCATAGCTGTATTTACCCTGGTAAAAATGCCATAAAGGCTGGGACACTCCTCTCCTCTGTAACTTGCTGTTTATGGCCTCAAATTAATCTCTATTAGAGAAGCAGCAACAGATTGCGGGACGTGAGCTACCGCATGCGGAGCAGCTAGAGCCGGGGCCCTGGTTTTCATGCACATCTACAATCCACGCTCCTCGTTCTCGGCTCTGTCCACATTCCTTACACCCCGCACAGTAATTGTGAAATCCTTGTCCTCTGCCCCTGCAAGTTGGCTCTGCTGGACCATCATATTAAACTCTTCTATTCATATTTCCCAGTCTAGATGTAAGCTACTCGTAGCATTAGCTTCCTGAAGATTTTACTGACTGCCAGCTCCTGTGCCTAATAACACACAACATACGTATACCATAACTTTTCGTGATCAATTTTTCCTCTCTCACTATCCTGATACCTCCAAATTTCATCTCTAGTTCTCCCTGGTGGCTGTTACCTCAATCTCTCTGGTTCTCCCTTTTGGCTGTTACCTCAATCTCTCTGGTTCTCCCTGTTGGTGGTAATCTCAATCTCTCTGGTTCTCCCTGTTGGTGGTAATCTCAATCTCTCTGGTTCTCCCTGTTGGTGGTAATCTCAATCTCTCTGGTTCTCCCTGTTGGTGGTAATCTCAATCTCTCTGGTTCTCCCTGTTGGTGGTAATCTCAATCTCTCTGGTTCTCCCTGTTGGTGGTTATCTCAATCTCTCTTGTTCTCCTTGTTGACGGGTATCTCAATCTCTCTGGTTCTCCTTGTTGACGGTTATCTCAATCTCTCTGGTTCTCCCTGTTGGCTGTTATCTCAAGGTCTCTGGTTCTCACTGCTGGCTATTATCTCAATCTTTCTGGTTCTCCCTGTTGGTGGTAATCTCAATCTCTCTGGTTCTCCCTGTTGGTGGTAATCTCAATCTCTCTGGTTCTCCCTGTTGGTGGTAATCTCAATCTCTCTTGTTCTCCCTGTTGGTGGTAATCTCAATCTCTCTGGTTCTCCCTGTTGGTGGTAATCTCAATCTCTCTTGTTCTCCCTGTTGGTGGTAATCTCAATCTCTCTGGTTCTCCCTGTTGGCTGTTATCTCAAGGTCTCTGGTTCTCACTGCTGGCTATTATCTCAATCTCTCTGGTTCTCCCTGTTGGTGGTAATCTCAATCTCTCTGGTTCTCCCTGTTGGTGGTAATCTCAATCTCTCTTGTTCTCCCTGTTGGTGGTTATCTCAATCTCTCTGGTTCTCCCTGTTAGCTGTTATCTCAATCTCTCTGGTTCTCCCTGTTGGCTGTTATCTCAAGGTCTCTGGTTCTCACTGCTGGCTATTATCTCAATCTCTCTGGTTCTCACTATACTGCTGTTACCTCAATCTCTATGGCTTTCACTGTGCTGTTGGCTGTTATCTCCATCTCTCCCATCTCTAGTACATACAAGTATACAGAGTGGAGGGGTATTGGTGACTACAGTAAAGGCGAATGTTATAACATGAATAGTCCTGGCAGATTTTCAGAGTGACTGTACCTGTCCTGAGCAGAGAGTGGATGACTTGTAACTTTGCAGCAGCAGCAGCTTAATGGCTGTCTGCATCAAAATAACTACAAACCTATGTATTTATTTTGATGAAATGACAGGTAAACCTTTAAGGGTTAGATTACATGATACTGGTGTATAACAGTTTCCTCCACCATCCTATGACGTGGCGCGTCACCCAATGTCTCCTTAGGCAAAATTCAGGAATCTTAGCCGCTGTATCCCTATTACCTTCAGGCATATGCAACGCATATGTATGGACCGCAATGCACCGACCGATCGGGAGTCTCCTGACCTGAATTTGATGGCCTCATAAGCAGATCAGGGGACCGGCGGCCAGTCTGTACTCGGACCACATGTACACGTGTCTAAATTTGGCTTTAAACTCCGTTGTTCTTAGCTCCACTAGGCACTGCATGGGATCTGTTTCCAGGATGGCCCAATTATACACAAATGTGGCTTCATCATTGTAAAACAAGTCCATGCAAGTCTTGTAACATACATTTGTTTTTAAACAGTCACCACTGGAAAGATCTCTGCTTGCTGACAGTGAATGAAATATTATAGTAGAGAAGTATATAACTTTTCATTCTTCAATGGTCAAACTGTATTTATATAAGAGTGGACTAACCCTTGAAGCACCAACCAAAAAAAACTAGAAGGAACATTGTATCAGCGCCTTTAAACGCAGAGAACAGAATAAAGCTTCAGGTGTTCATACACCTGTTACAAGGCACTATCACCAATTATCAGGAAAAAAGGCACAAAGTATTATTGGGGAGATAAACCCATGTAAGGGGTCTCTCAGATGTCTGTGCACAGACCAGAATGCACGGAGCAGCCGGGAGTCTCCCACCCAGAGAGTGACAGCTTCATATAGTTTTATGAGGCTGTCCTGCTCCGGTCAGGAGACCCCCGGCCAGTCTGTGCATGGAGTGGCTGGGAAGGGGGAAGGGGGAAGGGGGGGGTGTCTTCTGTGCCGCGTGGGACACCCTTTTAAAAATATATGAAGCTGTCACGTTCAGGTCAGGAGACCCCCGGTCAGTCTGTTGCATTGTGGTCTGTACATAGACTGGCCATGGCTCTCCCGACCAGAGTGTGGCAGCTTCATATATTACTATAGGCTGTCATGCTCGACACAGGGGACCCCTGGGCAGTCTATTGCATTGCTATCTGTGCATGAAGTGTCCGGGGGTCTCCTGTGCCGAGCGCAACATCCTCATAGAAATATATGAAGGAAGCTGTCATGTTCAGGTCAGGAGACCCCCGCTCAGTGTGTTGCATTGCGGTCTGTACATGGACTGGCCATTGCTCTCCCGACCAGAGTGTGGCAGCTTCATATAATACTATAGGCTATCACGCTCGGAACAGGGGACCTCCGGGCAGTCTATTGCACTGCTATCTGTGCATGAAGTGTCCGGGGGTCTCCTGTGCTGAGCGCGACATCCTCATAGAAATATATGAAGCGGTCATACTCTGATCTGGAGATCCTCTCCCCTCCCCAGCCACTCCGTGTATTCTTGTCTGTGCACGGACCATGTTGCACGAACCACTAAAAGAGCCCAAAGAGGGAGTGGGGAGAACATTCACGAGTTTATCACCAACAGGGGTGTCTTCTGCAGTCTAGTGGTGCCCGGAGGCATGAAGCCCACTGGGCAGCCATTATATCAAGTCTAGGAATAGTACTAGCATGGTGAAGACCAGGCTGGATAATGCTACAATGAAATAAAAGAGCAATAAAACAAAGAGGAATGTCGCTAATCAGTGTAGACTAGTAAGGGCTTATTCGCGTAAAGGGGTATTCCGGTCATAGCAAGTGGCGGCCAAGCTAGGACTTGTGCATTACTGTTGTAGTATTACAAGTCAGCCCCAACACTTGGTAAGGCTAGAGTACCCCTTAATGATCATCCATGTGATATTACAATGCAAAAACTCCCAGAACTACTGGAACCATTCGGATGGCTAGGTTACAAAAGTGAAAAAAATAAAGGGTCAATCTCATTGAGCCTCGTATACACCGGCAGGTTTCGGTCAGTCTTTTGCGTCACTAGTGGGGAGGAAAAAAATCAAGAGGCAGGTCCCAATCTTTCCTTGTACAAAAATACTGACTAATATTATGTTAGTGTGAATGAGGCCCTATTCAGATAGAGAAGGGCGTCAAGAGAGTATGTTAAAATAACAAAGATTATTTATCTTTTATTGGGTTCACGGTTAGAAATAAATAAGACTAATAGTGTATTAGGAAGAAGAAATGTTACCACGGCTGTCATGTCTGTACACGTAAATGCTTGTATTACTCATCTTATAACACCGCGATGTGACGCTCCTCAGTTATTCCTCCTTGAAATGTACAACTACTTTGACAACTGGGCGGTGCATGTTGAGAGGTGTGTCCAAACAGTCCAATCAGTGCTGGCAACTAAATTCTCAGATACACGCCCTCTTCACGCGGTACTCATCAGTTTATTCATAAATTTCTAGGAGGATCGGCACAATAAAAAGAAAAATATACAGAATTGTGGGGAGAAAACAAGTGTTTAGTGAAACAGACATGAGGCGTGGTGACAGATGAGTGACCGTGAACCTGTGGGTAGATTCATGGTGCCCGATCTACAAATCGGAGACTGATCAATTGCAGCCTGGTACGTTTTACTCTGAAATGTCCAGTTTCTCCGTGCCACGTTGCCGGCCGGGGCCGGTGATTGACACATGTCTCCTTATGTGCACACATGGGAAAGACTGGAGAGGGCCCGCAACTGACTAGTCAGGTCTCTCCCTATAGTCTCCGGCTGGTTCACAAACTAGGTTTTCTCTGAGCATACCTGGCTACAATCGAGCAGCTAAGCTGCCCGAATCTAATGACAGGTTCCCTTTAAGCTTAAAATGCGTCGGACACTCTCCTTACTGCCCCTCTTAAGAGCGGAAGCTACTGAATAACCACATAGTTGAGCGGCTTACAGTCCAGGGTAACAAATACCCCTATAGCACATTGAAAAACTAAATCTAGGGCCAGTACAATGAGTGAAAGCTGCCTGCAGCCTCTATATAGGGGGGAGTTACACCAGAAATCCTGTATGGCACAGTAGTGTAATAAGGGGGACCCATCACCAGGACAGGCCTACATGTTCTACCAATAATTATCTTCCTCAAGGACACTTGAACCTAATTGGCCACATATAAAGAACAAAACCGAGACAGTCACATCTTCCAGTAATCGGGACTCTTAAAATTAGGAGTCCTGGGGGCGGAGCTTATGTCTGGCCTTTGGATGCAATACTGCTCTATCACCTTCCAATAAAAGATATCTTCTATCCTTTCCTTTGTAGTCCAAAGAAATAAAAGCACATACTACTGTACCTCTTATTATAAAAGACCCCCCCCCCAAACTGTATATATAGATGTGACCTATTAAAAAAAAAATAACTTTTTTTCAAATGAATTATTAGGACGTGTAGTATAATGCCAGATGCCGTATATTGTCAGAATGATTGTACTCAAAATATTCCTGTGGTTGGTGCCACTCCAAGCGATTATATAGGCAGCGTACACTGTGGAGGTATCTCGGGAGATCGCGTATGTGTAGAGAGTCGTATTAGTTTGTCTTCTTAGTACATTCACACTTTGGCTTTGGATTAGAATCGCGCTGCGCGTTGTCGAAGTTTGACAAATGCATAGATGGCCACCGCTGCTACAATTATGGGCACCACTATCACCGCCAGCGACATCCCTTCAGAGTCTCTATCACTTCTACTTCCCAAAGGGCCATTTAGATGATTCTGAAAATAAAAAACAAAAAAAAACACAAAAACATAAATGGTGCAAATTAACATAAAATGCAGATTTCAAAAAACAATGCTCAAAAATCAACAAACTGCATCCTAAACATAAGCCATTATCAGAGTGGCCACGGTGTGGCTCGCATGCTTGTGTGTGGCTCTCTACTCTATAACCCCATGACAAATATCCAGGATTTAGCGGAGGTTCCTGGTACTGTATCGGATCGACTGGACATGGCTTCTGCCTTACCGAGATCTAGGCCGAGTCCACATGCCCAGGAATCATCCATTAGAACTGATCCATTGGTAAATAATAAAGTTCTGCAAATGCAACGTTTTTGTCAGTTTTGAAAATATTGATTCTTACTGGATCCGTTTTGTTGTTTTTTTTTATCATGGGAGTCTATGGAAAACAGATCCGTTAACGGATTGCTATAGCTTCAATTTGAACAGGATCCAATAAGCAAAAAACAGATCAGTTACAAGCGAAATAAAAACGGATGATTACCGTGTTTTTCCAAAAATAAGCCCTAGCAGGAATTTTCGGTGTAAGGCTATGTGCGCACGTTGCGTACTAGCCCTGCTGAAATTTCTGCAGCGTTCTGAAGAGCACACGTGCGCTTCAAATCGCTGCAGAAAATGTCCGTAGAGAAAAAAAAAAGAAGCAGATTCCATGCGCTCTGCCTGCAGCTCCTGCCATAGACAGAGCAGGAGCTGCCGGCAAAGCGCAGGAAAGAAGTGACATGTTACTACTTAGAACGCAGCGCAATCATACTCTCCAGACGCTGAGGACCTGCAGTGGAACGTACACCCACATACATCAGATTGCTCACACAATCACACATCAGGCGATACCGATTGCTTCTGGCCGGCAGAGAATCCTGGGACGCAGTGTGGTGGAACCTATAGAGAACCTGCGGTGGAACGCATCGATGCGTTCTAGAGCAAAGACCTCCATGTGTTCCATCGCAGGTCCTCACGCTCCATTGCACTGCTTCCCCTCTTTCCCTGCTGGCCGGAAGCAATCCGTATTACTGGATGTGGTGAGTGTGTGTGTGTGTGTGTGTGTGTGCGATCTGATTTGTGATTTTGTGTGCGACCTGATGTGCGATGTGTGTATAGGAGTGTGCGACCTGATGTGTGTGTGCACGATCTGATGTATGCGAGTGTGTCAGCCCGAAGTAGGGGAGGGCGCTGTGAAACATACCTGCTGGGAGCGCTCGCCGAGGATTGCAGGAGGACCTGGGAGCGATGCAGATGCTCGGGATCTGGTTAGTAGGATTCTCCTGAAGTTTTTTGAGGGGTGAACTTAGCGTATTTTTCGGACTATAAGACGCACTTTTTTCCCACACAAATTTTTGGGGGAAAGTTGGGGGTGCTTCTTATGGTCTGAATATAGGGCCGCGGCTGGGACTGAGGGTGCTGCGGTGGAGAGGGTCATCGGGGGCACGAGCAGGCTGTAGCAGTGCCTGCCGTGACCATGTGGGCCCGCTCATTACATATGCACTCCCATCCTCCCGCCCATCATCCCTCAGCGCTGAAGTCTGCGCTGACAGGTGGGCGGAATGATGGGCGGGGGGTGCGCACATAATTAACAGCCGGCCGTGATCACCCCTGGCAAGTACAGCCTGGAGTGATCATGTGCGGCTGTATTCACTGCCCCCCATGTATCACCATCTGCTAGGGGGGCAGTGAAGTACGGTACACTCACCGGCCACTTCTGTGCAGCATCGCGATCTCCTCCAGTCTGCCGGTCAGCTGATCTGTGTAGACAGCGGTGAGCACAGCGATGACGTCATCACTGTGCGTGCAGCCAGTCTCCACGCAAGTCAGCTGACCGGCAGACTGGAGGAGATCGCGATGCTGCAGGGAAGTGACCGGTGACGGCTCCACACAGATCAGCGGCACTGCTGCCGCCACAGATGGGGGAGGAGCGATGCTGCATTGAGCAAGGAAAGGTGAGTATAAACGTTTATTATTTTTTGTGGGATTCAGGATACATGCCATATAGCAGGATGAGGGTATATAGCAGGATGGGGCCATATAGCAGGATGGCAGTATATAGCAGGATGGGGCCATATAGCAGGATGGGGGCCATATAGCAGGATGGGGGCCATATAGCAGGATGGGGGCCATATAGCAGGATGGGGGCCATATAGCAGGATGGGGGCCATATAGCAGGATGGGGGCCATATAGCAGGATGGGGGCCATATAGCAGGATGGGGGCCATATAGCAGGATGGGGGCCATATAGCAGGATGGGGGCCATATAGCAGGATGGGGGCCATATAGCAGGATGGGGGCCATATAGCAGGATGGGGCCATATAGCAGGATGGGGGCCATATAGCAGGATGGGGGCCATATAGCAGGATGGGGGCCATATAGCAGGATGGGGGCCATATAGCAGGATGGGGGCCATATAGCAGGATGGGGGCCATATAGCAGGATGGGGGCCATATAGCAGGATGGGGGCCATATAGCAGGATGGAGGCCATATAGCAGGATGGGGGCCATATAGCAGGATGGGGGCCATATAGCAGGATGGGGGCCATATAGCAGGATGGGGGCCATATAGCAGGATGGCAGTATGAGGGCATATTCCAGGATGGGGGTATATAGCAAGATGAGGGCATATACCAGGATTGGGTACCCTAGCAGAGAATTTGGGGACATTACCCCCATAACAGTATCAGCAGCAGATCCTCACCCCATAACAGTGTGTCATGACCACATTTTTTGCTTAAAATTTTATTTTCCTCCTCTAACATCAGGGTGCGTCTTATAGTCCGAAAAATACGGTACACCTAACTGTGTTTCCAAGAATAAGCCCTAGCACTGTTTGAGGCAAAAAAAAGTATAAGACAGTGACTTATTTTTGGAAAAACATGGTAAATGACTATCAGTTGCCAGAACCATTTTCCATTGACTCCCATGTTAAAAAAAACGATCGTGCAAAAAAAAAAAAAAAAAAAAAAAAAAAAAAAAAAAAAAAAATCGATATTTTCAAAACGGACAAAAAAGTTGTTTTTCCACAACTTTTTTTTTTTATCAATGGATCCGTTTTAATGGATGATTACTGGACATGTGAACTCTTATACCGTTAGGTGGTAGCATATCCTATACAGATCAGCGGGGATCCATGTGATCCTTCATGGTGAGACCCTGTTGTGGAGTCGCGCTTGCGATCCCATGCGAGGCGTGGCGCTGACCACCATTATTACAGAGCAAACCGGCAGTTTCTCCGAGTTCATCTGCTGCATCTTATACCGACTCATTTACATCCCGGTTAGCGGCTTCTATAGATCTGTCTGTGCAGATCCTGCAGCCGAGCGCCTCCGCCGGGGTTATAAGGGAACAGGCGTCCTGCTCAGCTGTTGGGGGAATTCACGAGGCAAGAACAGGGTAAAGAATGAGTCCTGACAGCTCGCATTTGTCTGCCGAGAACAATGGCCGACACGGGAGGTAGAACACATCTGCTGCCATCCATCTTTAATGGATAAACCCAGATCAAATCTGTTTCTATGGCTACAACTAAAAATCATGAGTGTGCAGAAGTTATTCTGGAGTAACACCAGTCACTATGTACTTATTATAGGCGCTTACATGTAAAATTAGGTACTCTGGGTTTTTTCCCTCATCCAAATCAATGAGAAAATGACAATAGAGACCACACAGTGGTTGTCACCAGCCCTTCCAGACTCATAAATGGTAGATACCTACATTTAAAGGGAATCTGTCGCCAGGTTTTTGCCACCTAATCTGAGAGCAGCATATCGTAGGGACAGAGGCCCCTATTCCAGCAATGTGTCACTTAGGCGCCGCTCACATCAGCGGTATTTTGCCGGAAAGTCGGTCCGCATGTGACCGCATCTTGCCGCGATTCTATTGGAAATTAATGGAACTGAAACGCATTTGTGCCGGATCCAGCAAAATACCGCTGATGTAAGCGGTGCCTTACTGGGCTGCCTAGTGTAGTTTTGATAAAATCACTGCTTAATCAGCAGTAGATTATCATTACAGGACTACTTGACGTGCTGCAGGTAGTCCAGCATATTCATGAGCTCTGTATAACTGCTAAACCTGCAGCAGAGAAAACAGTGTTTTTATCAAAATGACGGCAAACAGCTCAGTAAGTGACACATTGAAGGAATCAGGGTCTCTGTCTCTACATTATGCTGCTCTCAGATGGGGGAGCAAAAACCTGGTGACAGATTCCCTTTAAGGGCTACCTCTATATGGCTACATATTTATACCAAGCGTACATCCTTTGTTTTTCAATCATGACTATGAGTGGAGTAAAGAACTAGACACATACAATTTCTCCTTGTATTAAACGGGTCCTCCAGCACCACTCACCTCCACATCGGCATGCAGGCAAAGCTACAACATTTTTGCAAAGACATCAGCAGCATTTTTTCCCCACTGCATTAAGTATCTGCAGAAAACAGACAGCAGCTGCAGATACTTGGTGCAGGGCTTGGAGAATGTTTTTTATTTTTTTCTCTCTGATGCGGATATATTACCAATCAAAGCATTTCGCATTTAATGAGTTAACACCCACTGGGACTTAACAGAAGTTACATGTTTTTTTTTCCACTGGGGGCGTGGACTTCTTCTCCCTGTATGATACTGACCAATCATAAGCAGGCAGCAACAGAGCAGAAAAAGAACACACCCCTCAATAGCTTAGGTTTGTTATTTTCTGAGATGTAAGGATGCAGCTCTGATTTTCTGGCCTAACCTTGTGCATTATTAAGGGTTGGAAGATTAGAGCACAGATAACTAACACCTTTCAGAATAAGGTCTGTGTGGGGGAGAGGGGCAGCATGGCCGAGTTTAGCAGTGGCACATTACAAACCCTTCTATCAGCTCTTTTCATGGCTCTGTCATCTCTGCTGTACCGCCTCTCCCCTCACACTGTCTGGAGCTGTGTCACTAGTCACACTTGTGTATACTGTGCTTAACACAGTCCCAGAAATTTCGAGCTCCATGGATTCCAAAAGGTAGAAATGTTAAATGACCCCTCTCTGGGACTTCTAGTGTTAAAGTAACTTTTTAGCACAACAGACGTGTGAATAGTGACACAGCTCCAGACATGCAGTGTGGTGGTACAGCACTATGAGAGGAAGAGAGGTGAGAGAAGGGTTTGTAATATCACACAGCTAAACTCAGCTGCACTTTCTAATCATGCAGGAGGTTAGACCTGGAGATCAGGGCTGTATCCCGATTATAGTTGGGGTGTGTTATTTTTTTTGCTGTGTTGCTGCCTGCTTATGATTGGGCAATTCATACAGGGAGAAATACATAGCCTCAATGAAAAATATTAGATAACCCCCATATTTACCGTGAGGTTTTTAAAAATCTTATTTAAAACAAAGCAGATGAAATCCAGTTTTTAAGACCACGTATAGTGTTGTGGATTTGCACGGTCTTTTTTGTTTGTTTTTTAAAGCTGGATTCACTTGTGGCAGTTTTAGATAATAAACCAGGGGTACAAAACTGGTGGTCAGCAGGTTAAATCCAGACCTGGGAAGAGGAGCTGATGTGAGTCAGTGGCACTTAGCATAAAGGCAGTCCACGCCAGCTACGGGGCCTGAGGTGAGAACAGTGGGTATGCGGTGTTCTACTAGTCCCTCTTCCAGACATACAGCCTTGCACTGTCCTTTAGCCACCACTGAATGTGAACAGTCACCAACTGCCAAAATCTAGACTGGTGGAATACATCTCAAATTGGGGTGCATAGCATGGTGGGGGATTTTGGTGGTTGGTGACTGTCCACAGGCTATTTATTTCATGCAGCATTTGCTTGGACCTGTCCCGCCCACAGCCATGACTCAGTCATGGGTACGGGATTGAAATAGACCAGGTGAGTGCTGCTAAGAGCAGTTCTACTATTCATATGTGAGGCCGTATGGCACATTTTATAAAAATATTTTAGGCTATGACTGCCCCAAATGAGATTTGCCGTGACGTGGCGAGGCAGCTCAAGAAATTGCAATTTTTTGCCAAAAATCTCAAAATTTTTATAATAAGTACAGTTTGGAATTTTTAGTGCTGAAGTGCACATTTAGTGCTGGCTTTTTGTTTTTTCTTTAAGGAAAATGGCACCTGGAGGTGGCGCATGCGCAGATGAGATCTAGGCTTGTCAATGAGCCGATAGCTCAATCTGGCAACGCGCCGACTGTGGGCGCTATTTATTTGAAACCCCAGCACAACTGCCGACAGTTTTTGGGACAGCATCTTGGAACCCTCTGCACCTCCTGCAGCAACGCCCTGCTCCATCCCCACCCCTGCCTCCTGTGACCCTGCTCCCCCACCGCTGTGACCCCGCTCCTCCACCCCCGCCTCCCGTGACCCCGCTCCTCCACCCCCGCCTCCCGTGACCCCGCTCCTCCACCCCCCGCCTCCCGTGACCCCGCTCCTCCACCCCCGCCTCCCGTGACCCCGCTCCTCCACCCCCGCCTCCCGTGACCCCGCTCCTCCACCCCCGCCTCCCGTGACCCCGCTCCTCCACCCCCGCCTCCCGTGACCCCGCTCCTCCACCCCCGCCTCCCGTGACTGCGCTTCACCACCGCTGTCGCCCCCCCCCTCCGGATTATAAGACAGACCCTCTCTTTTTTTTTCTCTCTCTTTTTCCCCCTCTAAAATTGGGGTGCGTCTTATAAGCCGAAAAATACGGTAGTTGTACAAAGTTTACAAATACAGAATAATGGTGTCTTACAGCCAACTCAAGTAAGGCAACTTTATCTAAAACTACCCCAGGGCCATGATTCAATCTGGCCACTGCGTCCGGCTGGAGATGCCATACCCATCACTATTGCCCTAACCAGTGACCATACTCAGATGTCACAGCCCAGGACACTACAGACCCCCAATTCCTGGACTTTGTGGGCATATAAAGTGTCTTTTCTCCAATTTATGTCCAGAGCTGCACAACCCATATCTACATAGATCACGTGAAGACCATGACGTGGAGCAGTAAGGGTCACAGACCTGGTGTTGGACTTTTAGCACCACAGGGTCACTCGAGCTCCTGAAGAGGTCCACAGCCGTCTTGTGCAAGAGATTTTCGAGTTTAATACCATTTACCTGAGCAGAGAGGGATAAAAAGGAAAAGTAATTATGCAAAATGTACTGTTTAAGACAATCGTCCATACCAAAATGTAACCACCTTGTAAGGTCCTTATTGATAAGTGTCTTTAGGCGAATAGCAAAGGGGGAAATGACACTGTGGCTTAGTCAGGGGATTCAGAGATATATAAGTACGCTGAAATTGTGTTCCAAATTAATGAAAGCCTCGTCACATCTTTACTGACAGACATTCATTATTGGAGATTTTTAGTATTAACCTAATGTGTATTTGGGTTTTCCAACTAAGGATGGGGCATGTTTTGTCGTCAACATGTCTAATCCTTCTTGTTCCTGTGAAATATAAACTCTTGCCCAAAAAGTCTGCCAGTGGCAAATATCCTCTATCCCCATTAGAAAAAAAACATGAATGATTAGGGGGAGTCAGTGAGGATATTGCCGAGACGGGGAATAAAAAGGGGTTCCTGACGTCTTTGATATTTTTCATGAGTGTCTTCAGCCTTTACATGAAAGGCCACATCAATCTGCACATGTAGCTAAACTCAATGTTAAAAATCCTAAAAAAAAAAATAATTATTAAATTAAGTTAGGACAGCAATGTATATTGCTTACATTGTGGCAAAAATGTAAATGGAATATGTCAGCAGGTTTCTGCTATGTAATGTGAGAGCACCTTGATATAGGGGCAAAGACCCCGATTATTGCTGTTTCAATAAAATCAATGTTTTATAAGCAGAAGATTATCACTACAGGACTAGGTGTCTCATGCTTCATAGTCCAACCCCAACTCCACCACCAATTGGCAGTTTTCTGTATACATTGTATATTTATAGAAAGCTGCTGATCAATGGTGTGGATAGGGCTACACAGAGCTCAGCATTCCCAGCTCTGCTAGATTTGCAGCAGAGAAAACTGATTTGATCATGACTGCTGCACCCAGTAAATTAAGTGATACATTGCATTAGCTCGTGACCGGTTTAGGGGCGACGAGTGGGGTTAGTGGACTCACTGGACCACAAGGGGGACTCAGGCTTACCCTTTAGTGGGAGGGGTGTAACTAAGTGCCCTATGCGAGGCGGACACCAGGTACAACTCCCAGAGCAGTGACCGGGACTGTGGAAGCTGACTCCCAGGGCAGGTGACACAGTCGGGTACAAATGGGATGACTGATGCAAGGTGGAGAGGGGATATGGACAGGAATGGTGGATATGGCAGGGACAGATAGGTATGGTAAGGCAGGTACAGGTGTAATGGGACAGGAGCACGGACACCTAACAACTAGCTAGCAGATTGGTATACTGGTAACTGAACACGTTGTGCAGGCACCTCCCCTAATAGGAGGGTGCCTTAAATACATAGTGCCTCTCAGCTATAGGCAAAGCACCAGCCCTTTAAGAGGAAGCCTGCTGTGTGCGCATGCGCCCTAAAACACACTTCCGGGACTCCTGGGCTGCTTGCACAGGCCACAAAAAGGGAAAAAGGCAGCAGCATTCTTAGACGGCCAGAGGTATCAGGGAAGAACGCAACCCGGCTGGGTGGTGAGTAAGTATGTCACTTCAGGGACATCGGCGCTACACACACTTCTCTAACCCTATGTCATGCTGCTGACAGATTCCCTTTAAGAAAAGTAGTTCAACTTAGAACCTTGAAAATCATCCAAACAGGATTTGAATATCTACTGTACAGTAGAGAAGCCCAGCAGCATTTTTTAGACCAGATTCATTATTGCATTAGCAATCTTTTCCTTTTTAGGTTTTGAGGTTTTTAATTTGCGTTTTATTCTCCTTTTGATTTGTGTCTTTTCAGATATTATTGACCGATTCATCAATTGCAACTTTTTTTTTTTTAAAAAAAAAAAGTTGCAAAGCATCTTACAAACATATACTCCAATCCCCATAAACGCCAGCAAATTTTTGCAACATTTTAGCTGAACATGTGACTTTTTGCACTAAAAGGTTAAAAATAATAAAAAAAAAATAAAAAAGAGCATTTTGATTTTATGCTAAAGTCTTGGACCTGAGCAAGAAACCAAAATAAAAAAAATAATTAGGGGGTGCGGGGGGGTATATTATATATATATATATACACACACATATAGATAGATATATATCTATATATATCTATCTATGTGTGTGTGTGTGTGTGTGTGTGTGTGTGTGTGTGTGTGTGTGTGTGTGTGTGTGTGTGTGTGTGTGTGTGTGTGTGTGTGTATGTATGTATGTATGTATGTATGTATGTATGTATGTATGTATGTATGTATGTATGTATGTATGTATATGTATGTGTGTGTATGTATGTATATACACACACACACATACATATATTATATACATATATACATACACACACATACATACACACACATATACACATTATATATATATATATATATATATATATATATATATATATATTAGTATATATATATATATATATATATATATATTATATATATATTAGTATATATATATATATATATATATATATATATTAGTATATATATATATATATACACACTAATATATATATATATACACACTAATTATATATATATATATATACACTAATTATATATATATATATATATATATATATATATATATATATATATATATATATATATATATATATATATATATATATATACATACATACACACACACACTAATATATATATATATATACACATATACACACTAATATATATATATATATATACACACTAATATATATATATATTAGTATATATATATATATATATATATATATATATATATATATATATATATATATATATATATATATATATATATATATATATATTAGTGTATATATATATATATACACACACTAATATATATATATATATATATATATATATATATATATATATATATATATATATATATATATATATATATATATACATACACACTATTAGTATATTATATATATATATAATGTGAAAATAATATATATATATATATATATATATATATATATATATATATATATATATATATATATATATATATATATATATATATATATATATATATATATATATATATATATATATATATATATATATATACATACATACATATATATACACACACACACCACACACACACACTGCAGGGTCCGCTCAGGAGCGGTGCTGGGGGCAGGTGACAGCTGCGGGCGGCAGCGTTAGGCTATGTGCGCACAGTGCGTTTTGCGTGTTTTTCGGGTGCGTTTTTGCTCAGAAAACTGCATGACTTTGCTTCCCCAGCAAAGTCTATGAGTTTTCATTTTTGCTGTCCGCACACATCTGTTTTTTTCAGCTGCGTTTTTGTGCTGCCACAAAAACGCAGCATGTCAATTATTCCCGCGTTTTTCACTGCGCTTTTCATCCATTGAGTTCAATGGGATGTTGAAAGACGCAATGAGAAACGCAAATAGCTGCGTTTTGGTGCGTTTTGGTGCGTTTCTAACACCAAAAACGAAGCTATAAACGCAGGAGGTGGGTAGTAAAGTGACGTGTACAGGAAGAGGATTCCTTCTGTCAGTATATACAGAAGCGTGAATCCTCCCGGTACCGTCACCACCGCTTCCACCTCCCGTCCTGTGCTTGTCAGCTGCCGTGCGGCGCCATGTACAGGCAGGAGGTGGAAGCAGCTGCGAAAACAAAAGTTAACAGTAGAAAAAAAAAAAAGTTATACTCACCTGTCTGCAGGGTCCCGGTGCCATGCCCGCTCCCATCTCCTCTCACGGTATCGCCGCTCCGGCTGTGTGCAGACGGCCGGGAAACCTCCGATGGATGCAGGACCTGGCGATGGATCACCTGATGCAGTCACCTGATGCATCAGGTGATCGTAAGTATCGCGGTGACGCGGGCGCCCGGCATCAGCGGATGCGTCAGGAGACTTCTTTCCTGATTACCGGCAGCTGCTGCAGCGATCGGACGGGATCAGACTCCCGTCCCATCGCTGCAGGAGCTGCCAGTAATCAGGACATAAGTGAGTAATTTTTTTTTTTTTTTTCACCGATGCATCAGCTGATTGTATAATCGGCTTTTATACAATCAGCTGATGTGTGATGGGATTCAGGCACTTGATCCTGACACATCATCTGATCGCTTTGCCTTCCAGCAAACCGATCAGATGATATTGGATCCGGATTGGACGGCACGGGACCCTGACCCAGGATTACTGCGGAGGGGGGGTTCTTTATTTCAATAAAGATGGAGTCACTAATTGTGTTGTGTTTTATTTCTAATAAAAATATTTTTCTGTGTTGTGTTTTTTTTTTATCTTTACTAGAAATTCATGGTGGCCATGTCTAATATTGGCATGACACCATGAATTTCGGGCTTAGGGCTAGCTGATAATATACAGCTAGCCCTAACTCCATTATTACCTAGCTAGCCACCCGGCATCAGGGCAGCTGGAAGAGCTGGATACAGCGCCAGAAGATGGCGCTTCTATGAAAGCGCCATTTTCTGGGGTGGCTGCGGGACTGCAATTCACAGCGGGGGTGCCCAGAAAGAATGGGCACCCTGCACTGTGGATTCCAATCCCCAGCTGCCTAGTTGTACCCGGCTGGACTCAAAAATTGGGCGAAGCTCACGTCATTTTTTTTTTTAAATTATTTCATGAAATTCATGAAATAATTTAAAAAAAAAGGGCTTCCCTATATTTTTGGTTCCCAGCCGGGTACAAATAGGCAGCTGGGGGTTGGGGGCAGCCCGTACCTGCCTGCTGTACCCGGCTAGCATACAAAAATATGGCGAAGCCCACGTCATTTTTTTTGTTTGGGGGGGCAAAGAAATCCTGCATACAGTCCTGGAAGGAGGATGCTGAGCCTTGTAGTTCGACAGCTGCTGTCTGCTCTCCTGCATACACTATTGGATGGAGGATGCTGAGCCTTGTAGGTCTGCTCCCCCTGACTCTCCCTCAAGCATTCAGTCCTGGATGGAGCATGCTGAGCCTTGTAGTTCTGCAGCTGTCTGCTCTTCTGCATACACTAGTGGAGAATGAAGAACACATTGCAGAAGGAAATGACATCAGACCTTTTTTTTTTTTGTTCACTGATAAAAAACGCAGCAAAACGCAGCCAAAAACGCACCAAATCGCGGCAAAAACGCATGCGTTTCTTGCCGCGTTTTCGACGCAGGTGCGTTTTTAGCGGCCAAAAACGCACAAAAACGCAGCATCAAAAAGACGCAGTGTGCGCACATAGCCTTAATCTCCTGCTCACGCTCATATAATATGCACAGCCGCTGTCCACATCAGCGTGGTGCTGAAACTGCATCACGCGCTGAGGGGCTGGGGCAGCGGGGCATATTATATCTGCCTGTGCTCCCTTTGATCGCACATGATCCCCCTGTGTTAGATATGGCCCCCATGCTGCTGCCCATAGTAAAATAAAAAAAGCTTTACTCACCTCCTCCAGCGCTGATCTCCGGTCTCCTGCTGCTGCTGTGTGTGATAAGGCACGCAGAGATGATATCACTCTGCCGTGCCGATCACATGACCGACAGCAAGAACCAGGAAGTAAGGAAGCCGGAGCTCAACTGCGAGGAGGGAGACACGAGGAGGGACAGCGCTGAGAAGATAAGGAAAGAGTGTTTTATTTTATTATGGGCAGCAGCATGGGGGCATATCTAAAGGTGGTGTCACACACCGCGACGACAACGACGTCGCTGCTACGTCACCATTTTCTGTGACCTTGCAGCGACGTCCCGTCGCTGTCGCTGTGTGTGACATCCAGCAACGAGCTGGACCCTGCTGTGAGGTCGTTGCTCGTTGCTGAATGTCCTGCTTCATTTTTTCATCGTCGCTCTCCCGCTGTGAAGCACACATCGCTGTGTGTGACAGCGAGAGAGCGACGAAATGAAGCGAGCAGGGAGCAGGAGCCGGCGTCTGGCAGCTGCGGAAAGCTGTAACCACTGTAAACATCAGGTAACCAAGGGAAGACCTTTCCCTGGTTACCCGATATTTACCTTCGTTACCAGCCTCCGCCGCTCTCACGCTGCCAGTGCCGGCTCCCTGCTCTCTGCACATGTAGCTGCAGTACACATCAGGTAATTAACCCGATGTATACTGTAGCTAGGAGAGCAAGGAGCCAGCGCTAAGCAGTGTGCGCGGCTCCCTGCTCTCTGCACTGTGACATGTAGCTGCAGTACACATCGGGTTAATTAACCCGATGTGTACTGTAGCTAGGAGAGCAAGGAGCCAGCGCTAAGCAGTGTGCGCGGCTCCCTGCTCTCTGCACTGTGACATGTAGCTGCAGTACACATCGGGTTAATTAACCCGATGTGTACTGTAGCTAGGAGAGCAAGGAGCCAGCGCTAAGCAGTGTGCGCGGCTCCCTGCTCTCTGCACATGTAGCGACGTTATGATCGCTGCTGCGTCGCTGTGTTTGACAGCTAAGCAGCGATCATAACAGCGACTTACAAGGTCGCTGCTACGTCACAGAAAATGGTGACGTAACAGCGATGTCGTTGTCGCTATGTGTGAACCCAGCTTAACACAGGGGAGATGTGCCATCTATAGTGGCCATGGGCAGCACACATGGGGGCCATATCAAACACAGGGGAGGTGTGCCATCTATAGGGGCCATGGGCAGCACAGGGGGACGTGTCCCAGCACAAGGGGGCTATATTCAATATAAGGGGGCCATATCCAGATTAAGGGGGGCTAATTTTAGGATGGGGGGCTATGATGGACATATACCCTATATGATTTGTTAGACGGACACTGGCATTATAAGATGGACCCTATTTAACATTAAAAAAAATTCTCTTTTCCTTCACCAAATTTGGGGGTGCGTCTTATAATCAGGTGTGCCTTATAAAGCGAAAAATACGGTGTGTGTATATATAATATATATATATATATATATATATATATATATATATATATAATCTCTATATCTATATCTATATATATATATATATAAAAAAAAGATATTTATTATTACTAACAATACAATTTGCAATCCGCACCCTCCACGGTTTAAAAAGAAAAAAAAAAAAAAATGGACAGAGTTTCCATGGCGGGAGATATTCGTTTGCTAAGTGAATGAGCCACACACATCTCTTATGAGACCCATGTACATTCTTGCCTGTAGTGCACACCTAGGTGATACAAATGCATTCATCCATATTGTGGTATGTGGGGGGCCGGTGGAGGGGGAACGTATCCGGGCCAAGGCCTTTTTCATGAGAATACACTTGCTTAAGTAAGTATAAACCGTTCAGGCGCCTCACCTCCAGAATCCGGTCTCCCTCCTGCAGCCGGCCATCGACCGCGGCAGCACCACCCTCCTTGATGCTGCTGACATAGATGCTGCTGTCATGCGAGACATATTGTTGGTCTGTGCCACCTACAATATTAAACCCCAAACCTACGGAGAGAAAAGAAACCAAAATGAGCAGGCTGCATATAACAACAATTTGTGCTAGAGTTGAGTCTTTCGACCAGCCTATGCATCAATGAACCTTGGGCGCACGTCCTCATTCCTGGTTCACTGGTGATCCAGCCTTCAGATACTTGAAGATGCTCCGTTTTGGAGATTTTCGGACCCAGCCATCACAATTTGGCCATCAAATCCTTCTTGCTTGCCCATTTTTCCCTCCATGTTGCACCAACACGACTTGAGTACCGAGCATAACGTAAGTCAGTGGGAAACTCAAGCATTTTTAGACTCTCATGCTCGAGGCTCGATCGAGTAATGAACTGTGGCGAGCGCTCTCGCCCATCGCTAATCGGAATGTATGCAGTATTGAGTATGGGCAACGCGTGCAGAAATCCCTGCACATACACACCATTACATGCCACGCTGAAGATAATGGTTATCTATAGAATGTTCTGTCGCACTGAATGACAAATCAAGATCCTCTGCTGGCAGCTCATTCTGCGATTCCCAACCAATGCCACCCCATTGGAGACAAGTCCAGAGACACTGCAGGCCACACAGACTGCTCACAGTATCATGAGCAACATGCAGCCTGCAAAGTGTTGAAAAACAGTACCTTGGATACTTTGGATAAATGGTCATATTACGCGTTCCACCACCAAATAATGTAATCATCAGGGTGAGACGAAAATGACCGCAAAACAGCTGCTATACCGGATATTCTTTATTCAAGCTTAGTGCAGGATTAAAACAGCGGCGGGAGGAGACCTGGATACCGGCCCCTCACTGAGGACGATGGCCGTTTCGCCTGTAATTAGGCTTCTACGGGTCCACCAATGTAACGCTGAGCTGTTAGTGTACCTGGAATGAAGTCTAGAGGGGTCCGGCTACCGTATATTATGGTACCCAATACCATAATCACCATTACCACCAGCCCCTGGAAATCTTGAGCACAGCTGTGTTCACTCACATTGAGCCTCTTCTGAAGTCGGGTGTACACATCCTGGCTTCACAGAGGCGCACTACGTATGATCCGAAGTATTATACACCATATATCAGAATATTAGTACCGGGAGATAATGTCGGCTGAAACCAGCACAGCTAAAGAACCACTCCATAAGTAACAATTCAACACGAGAACCAGAGGTTTGTTGGTCATTATTAAATAAATTTTATTAAATACAAAGACACATTCAAAACATATGACAAAACATAGTTATGTGCAAAAAACACCAATAAAAAACACACAAAAGGTAGTGGGTAGAAAAACTTAATACTGAGAGCTGCAAAGTCTATCGGAGAACGCCTTATAGTATATCACTATCAGATGCAACAGTGCACAATACATACCATCAGGCATCACCATAGACAATGATGCAAAGATAAATGAACATACCCAAAGTGCAGGTGCCAGCCCAAAAAAGGACAGCTCAAGACCCCGACGCGCGTTTTGCTTAATCATGGGCATGGGGATAATGACCAACAAACTCTTGGTTCTCCTGTTTAAATAGGATGATCCAAAGTGCAGAAGTTGTTCTTCCGATCACGCGCAGTTCGCCTCACTGAGGGACACATACACCCTGCTTCAAATGTGGCCTAATGTGAGTGAACAAAGCTGCGCACATACGCAAGATTTCCAGGAGCCGGCGGTGACACCGGTTTGGGGAAATCAATCCCTTTAACAGCTGGGCATTACATTAATTTGCTGGTGGAGTCAGTGGTAAGGATATTTCTCCAAAATGTCCCGTTTTCCAACTTGATAATGCCAGGTTGCATGTTGCTTGTGCTACACAGAGGTTTTGACAATGTGGTTTCCATTTTTTTCATCATCACATCCTGTGAAATCTCTATTCATAATTCCACAGGTTATCATTTTTGCTGTAGAAATGTCTAATTTAAGGAATGTACATACACAGTGATGGCCAAAAGTGTTGGCACCCATGAAAGTATTTCGCACAGAAAATAATTGCAATTACACGTTTTATTATACACATTTACGGTGTATATTGGAACAACAACAAAAAAAAACAAAAAACCAAAAAGGTAAAAAAGGCAAATAGACATAAGTGTCACACAAGCCCCAAAAATGGGCCGGACAAAATTGTTGTCCCCCTCAACTTAATCTTTAGTTGCACACTCTTTAGAATAAATAACTGAAATCAATCCCTTCCTATAAGCGTCCACAAGCTTCTTCCTCCTCTCACCTGGAATTTCAGACTCTTCTTTATAAACTGCTCCAGGTCTCTCATATGTGAAGACGTCTTCTCCCAGCAGCAATTTTATGATCTCTCCACAGGTGTCAATCGGATTTAGATCTGGACTCATTGCTGCCACTTCTGAACTCTCCAGTGCTTTGTTTCCAGCCATTTCTGGGGGCTTCTTGTAGTATGTTTGGGGTTATTGTCCTACTGGAAATCCCATGACCTATGACCCAAACTCAACTTTCTCCCACTAATCTGCAATCCAAAATCCTTTGGTAATCTTCAGATTTCCTGACGCTTTGCACACAGTCAAGGCATCAAGTGCCAGAGGCATCAAAACAACCCCAAAATATCTCTGGCCACCATATTTGACTGTAGGTGCTGTGCTCTTTCCTTTATAGGCTTCATTCCGTTTTCGGTAAACAGTAGAATGATTTGCTTTAGCGAACAGCTCTATCTTGGTCTCATCTGTCCACAAGACGCTTTCCCAGAAGGATTTTGGCAAGCTGCAGTCTAGCTTTTTGCTGACTGTCAGCAGTGGGATCCTCCTGGGTCTCCCCCATAGAGTTTAATTTCATTCAAATGTGGACAGATAGTTGGTGCTGACACATGCATTCTGAGCCTGCAGGACAGCCTGAATTTCTTGAGAATTTGTTTAGGGCTGCTTATGCACCATCCGGACTATCCTGCATTGCAACCTTTCATCAATTTTTCTCTGCCGTCCACGTCCAGTGAAATTAGCTACAGAGCCATGGGTTGTAAACTTCCTGATGATGTTGCGCACCGTGCACAAAGGAACATCAAAGATCTCTGGATATGGACTTTGTAACCTTGAGAGTGTTGATATTTTTCAACAATTTTGGTTCTCAAATCCTTAAAGGGAACCTGTCACCAGAATTTTCGCTATTAAACTAAAAGACTCCCCTTCTGCAGCTCCTGGGCTGCATTCTAGAAAGGTTCCTCTTGCTTCTCGCCCCCCTTTCAGACCTAAATAACTTTCTAAAATATTACCTTTTGCTATGGTAATGAGGTTTGCTGGCCCCGGGGGCGGGCTGTATTTTGTCTGTTATCCTCCCTCCTGCCGCTGTTCGCCGTCCCCCAGTGTTCATTTACATAGATGAGGCCGCCGCCCTCATCCCCCGCAGTGCTCCAGGAGGTCTCGCACATGCGCAGTGGCAGTATCGCAAGACTGAGCACTGTTTTAAAAAAAAAAAAAAAGGTAAACGGGCATGATAAAAATAAGCAATGGGCATCGCAAGCGCATAACTGTAGAGGCAGAGCGCGGGCACGAGATTATGGACGGGTACTTGGATGACGCTGGTGATGACATTCATATCACATTCATAATCTCACGCCTGCGCAACAACATCACCGGCGCTCGCGTTTTGAAAATAGTACTCAGTCCCGCGATAGTGCCACTGCGCATACGCGAGACCTCCGGAGCACTGCGGAAGATGAGGGCGGCGGCCTTATCTATGTAAATGAACACTGGGGGACAGCGAACAGTGGCAGGAGGGGGGATAACAGATGAAATACCGCCCGCCCCCGGGGCCAACAAACCTCATTACCATAGCAAAAGGTAATATTTTATAAAGTTGTTATTTAGGTATGAAAGGGGGGCCAGGAGCAAGAGGAACCTTTATAGAATGCAGCCCAGGAGCTGCAGAAGGGGAGTCTTTTAGTTTCATAGCGAAAATTCTGGTGAAGGTTCCCTTTAAACAGTTCTCTTGTTCTTTCTGTTTTCCATGCTTAGTGTGGCACACACAGTCACAAATGCTAAGATTGAGTCAACTTCTCCCTTTTTTTTTTTATCTGGTTTCAGGTGTGATTTTCATATTGCCCACACCTTGCCACGGGTGAGTTTGAGTGACAATCACAAAAAAAAAAGTTGTTTACCCACAATTTTGGAAAGATGAAAACAATTTAGTCCAGCTCAATTTTAAGGTTTTCTGTGAAATTCTGTCCAATTTGCCAATTTTGTTTTGTTCCAATACACAGAAAGGAAATAAACGTGTTTAACATAACAAAACGTGTAGTTGCAATAATATTTGGGGAGAAACACTGCATTTTATTGGAACAATTTCAAGGGTGCCAACACTTTCGCCCATGGCTGTATAATATTATAGCCAGCAGGTCACACTTTCCGAATGCTTTCATCCAAATTGCAGAAATTTGTACACAACCCCCAGAGATCACAAAAACTATTTTCTCCCACGGTTTCCACATACACTAATAAAGGTCAGGCCTCCGGAGGCCGCCTTTGGGAACATGGCTATGCTACAGAAAATGCACTGGCGTTAATATGTCAATCTGTGAAAATTCTGCCTGCTAGGATTTGCTTCTTTATATAAGCTGCAGTCACATTTATATGGCACATGTGAACATACACTTATGCTTTTGCTGGGCAGCCAGACTTATGTTGATCATGTCCTATCCTTAGGATAAGCCATTGATATCAGATCGGTGGGGGTCCGACATCTGGCTGCACCGTTCCATTCACTATGTACATCCAGCCGCCGGAGCCGAAATTAGCTGGGGGGGTTCCTCAGGGGTGCCTGAGGTCTGACCCCCACCAATCTAATATTAATGACATATCCTAAAGAGAAGTTAGAAAAATCAAAATATTCTTGAATTACCGGTTCTATCGCATTTTTTTGTGCGCCCCCTACCTATGCGATACAGATCAAGTCACATGTATCATGCACGCAGACAACATAAATCGTCATATTCTCTCCTATCCTCATACAGATGCTTGACTCTCCATTATGGCACGACCATCTTTTTGTATTTTGAGACTAGTGACAGGATCAGGACTAGAGTCTCTTATTGTCATCTGAAACGTATTTTCTTTCTTTGGGTGTGGCAAGGGTTAATGTAAGTTTTCCTCGTCAGCAGCTTCTGACTCCTAGTCTGGTGTTTCCAGTTTGGGACCCAGTTGCAGTCCATTTATATAACCTGTGCTTCTGTTGTACTACTGCAGTGGTGGGACTAGCGATCCTCACCTGCCAGCTCACTAGCCAGGGCTTACTGCAGGGTCTCTCATGGCTTCAGGTTCCTGCTCGGCGACAGGTGGGGAACCTGTATAGGGACTGGCTAGGCGTGCAGGGTACAGTGGCAGATAAGTTTAGGAGGTGTCCATCTGCCCTCTCATTAGCATCAGGGACCACCGTTGTTAATGTGGCCCCGATGTACCCCTTGCTTACCTTGGTAAAACCCCTGTCGTGTCTTTTACCTCAGCCCGGATCTTCCCTAAGTCCGTGTTGTGACTTATTACTAGCGTTCTGCTATGTTTTAGACATTCATAGCTTTCGTAGACTTCTATGGGTTCTAATTAAGTCTATGGAGGCCACAGAGGTTGTAAGGCGTGGATGAGCATGCATAATAAGAATTTACTGCACATGCTCAGTAGCATCTGAAGGCTTTTATGGACTCTTTTATTGGACCAGTCGAAGCGTAATCAGACGCGAAACGGCCGTCGTCCTTGTGAGGAGCCTGCACCTAGCTCCTCTCCTGCCTTTTACCCTGCACCTGTTCCAATAAAAAAGAACGTTTCGGCACAGTGGAGAGTGCGGTCTCTTTCCTTTCTGGATTGTTTTTGGATTTACTCTTTTATGGACTCTATTGACTTTAAGGGAACACGGAGCGTGCGCAAATCACAACTGCTCAGGACAGAAAAAGGGAATGCATCCCCAGGGATAAAGGCATTTCTTGTCATCACAAACGGCACAGTGTTGTAACTTCCAGAATCATTAAATGTTAGAAAACAGCATCACCCCGAACGCCTTTCTGTAGAGTGCTTTCAATAACTGATCGAGGCCTTTGCACCATAGAGCCAAGAGGTGGAGCCTTGATTATATGGTCCTATAGAGCCTAACAGACGCAACGTTCAGCGGGTGCCATGTTGTAAAGGAGATGGAGCGTCAATCAGCACCCACCTAAAAAAGTATACTGTACGCCACTCTGTCTAGAGATCACAATAGGGGGTCACCGAGAAAAGGACAAGTATCCATAGCCTTGAGAAATGAGGTCATTGTGTTCCCGCGGCTCTTCATATTGCTTCCGTCAGCAGTTAGAAGAAAGGAAAGACTAGCGAGAAACTGTGACCGCGAGCTGCCGACACATGGAAGCAGTAAGGATGTCCCACGGATCATCCAGTATACACATGTGCCATCTTGTGACACTGCACGGTGTTAGGCGAGCGTGGTGAGGACAGGTGCAGGATTTGTATATTATGGAAATCATGGCCTAACACAATGCTGGTGATGGACTGCGATCTGATACATGAGATTTCGGCTTCACGATGAAACAAAGCGTCAGCACTTTCTGCCCAATTCCAAATGTTAACTGTTTATGGGATAAAACACAGCACATTGTGACTTTTGCCTGTCTGCCAGGTGCCACCTTTAGGCCAAGTTCACACACTGTATCCTTTTGCTGCATTTTTGAGGTCACAAAGATGCACCAAAGTGCACGCATTTCCTTCTCCCAGCAAACTATGAGATTTCGATTGCGCATCTTTTTTTGGCTGCGTTTTTGAAGAGGTTGATGTTTTTGATGCGTTTTTTAGGACCAAAAAGATGCCGCATGTGAACAAACCCTTATATCTGAGCACCCACTGACATCACAGGTATACCTGGTAGCTGCACATAAGCCGCGATACAGTGCTCTGCAAACTCCATCACCTTACATCCCATATCACAGCTAAAGCTATTTTCACACTTGCGGTTTTTCCTTCAATCGCGATCCGCCGTTTTGGAAACCAGCGGAATCCGTTAACGGATTCCGCTGCTTCCCATAGACTTGTATGGACGACGGATTGAGACTAATGGACCTGCGTTGCTTCTGCTGGCCGACGCTGCGTTGCTTCTGCCGGGCGGACAGAACGCAGCATGGAATGTTTTTTGAGCAGTGGAATCCTTAGGATTTCGCTGCGCATGCTCTCTCTGGCTCCCTGCACACGTAACCAGGGTACACATCGGAATACTAAGCAAAGTGCTTTGCTTAGTTACCCGATATTTACCCTGGCTACGTGTGCAGGAAGCCCGACACTTCCCTGCTCAGCTCCACCCCCTCCCGCACTCCACTCCGCATGTACACACGCACAGGCGCGCGCGCACACACACACACACACACACACCTGTCCCCAACCATGCAGTCCCCGACACTGACGTCCTCAGCGCCATGGCCCCGCTCGGCTCCACCCCCCGCACACATTCTCGGCGGCCAAACGATCAGCTGATCACCCGGTGGCCGGCTGCTGTGAGCGATCAGCTGATCACCTGGCAGCTGGGTTATCAGCTGATCGTTTACAATAGTCTGCCGCCAGTAAAACTGTATAAAAAAAAAACAGCATTGTTTTGTACGATCCGTTGTGCCACTATATGCAACGCATACATTGCATCCATCACACAACACAATGCAACGGATGCCGTTCAACGTAAGTGTTAAACTAGCTTAATATGTAACCTGGATTAGTAACGGCGATAGAAAACAGTCTGGAAAAGGTGACGTATGGGTCTTTTCTTATATGCAGTGATGACATCAGAGCATATTCACACCTCATCCTGACGTGGCTGTTGCAGCAAATCCACATTAAAAAAAACTGGGTGAACAAACTTTCAAGACCGGCACAAATTCTGTTTTTTGTGAAGTCTGCCGCTTTAGTGCTTTTAAATCTTTTAGTCCGGAAATACAATTACCGTATTTTTCGGATTATAAGACGCACTTTTCCTCCCAAAAGTTTGAGGAATATGAGGAGTGCAGCTTAAAATCCAAATGTAGCTCACCGGGGGGTGGTGGAGACGGGTCATGGGGGCAGCACAATGCTGTGCTGCGGGCGGTGATCTCTGCGGCGCTGCTCTGTGTGGCGAGAAGCGCTGTTCTGTGCAGCGGGCGGAGAAGCTCTGTGCAGCGAGGCACGGGCCATTCTGAATATGTTGGCTGTAAGGGCATCAAATAATGGTGCCCAGAGTCGGCGCATGTGCAGTTGGAGCTCTCTGCTCCAGCTCTCATCTGCGCACACGCCAACTCCAGCCACCATTGCTTTGAAGCCTGCACCGCTGACATCTTCAGAATGGCCCCAGCCTCACCACCTGCAGTGAGCACCAACACCGAGCAGAGCCCGCTGCCCCAACCCAGCAGTGCCGGCTGCCCCAGCACAGCGCCGCAGCCCATAGTGAGCATCTGGGGCACCCTCTGCACCGCCGTACACCAGCATCGCCCCTGCCTCCTGTGACCCCACTCCACCACTGCTGCCACCCCACCTCCCCAGTAAGACACCACCGGATTATAAAACGGACCCCCCCTTTTTTTTTTTTTTTTTACCTTCTCTAATTTTGGGGTGCGTCTCAATCTGGTGTGTCTTATAAAACGAAAAATACGGTATACATTTGACGTTTTTACACTTTTATTGAAACCTACAGTAAGTTATGTAAAGACTAAATATTCATAGTGACGACGCTTATTTTTTAAGTTGTATCCAGCATGGCAGGGTAACTTGTAGCTCAGCCTCTGGGCCAAATCCTGACTGACAGCAGCAGATCCTTGTCTAATCAGGGCTTGGAATTTATCACAATTTTATTTTCTTTGTCCACCTTTGAGGCTTTCCCTTGTCCACCTTTGAGGCTTTCCCTTGTCCACCTTTGAGGCTATCCCTTGTCCACCTTTGAGGCTATCCCTTGTCCACCTTTGAGGCTATCCCTTGTCCACCTTTGAGGCTATCCCTTGTCCACCTTTGAGGCTATCCCTGGTCCTCCTTTGAGGCTTTCCCTGGTCCTCCTTTGAGGCTTTCCCTGGTCCTCCTTTGAGGCTTTCCCTTGTCCACCTTTGAGGCTTTCCCTTGTCCACCTTTGAGGCTTTCCCTTGTCCACCTTTGAGGCTTTCCCTTGTCCTCCTTTGAGGCTTTCCCTTGTCCTCCTTTGAGGCTTTCCCTTGTCCTCCTTTGAGGCTTTCCCTTGTCCTCCTTTGAGGCTTTCCCTTGTCCTCCTTTGAGGCTTTCCCTTGTCCTCCTTTGAGGCTTTCCCTTGTCCTCCTTTGAGGCTTTCCCTTGTCCTCCTTTGAGGCTTTCCCTTGTCCTCCTTTGAGGCTTTCCCTTGTCCTCCTTTGAGGCTTTCCCTTGTCCTCCTTTGAGGCTTTCGTTTGTCCTCCTTTGAGGCTTGACCACAAGTGTATCAATGGGAAACTGAGGTATTTCCTGCTCATGAACCCAAAATGTCAATGTTTTTGTTCACCGAGCCAGTTCGCTATCACTTTTTTCTTGGGACATAGGGCTTCATAATGGCAAAATAACTTTGCAGGAAGTACAAGGATTGCAGAGGACCGGGGTAAAGTTATTACTCTGATGAAGCCCACTCCAGACAGTTTGTGACATTTAGAAGAATAACTGTATGGAGAGGAAAGGGTGAGGGCTACCATGAGTCCTGTGTCTGCCAACTGTGAAGATCTGGAGACCCTTCATGTGTGAGAGCTTCTCACCATGGAGGGGGGAAAGGGGGTCACTCAACGATTTAGCCATGGCTAAAGAACAGGATGTAAACATCCTCCAAGAGCATCTTCCCCCAATTATTTAGGAGCAGACTGATGATGAGACGGAGACCATGTCACAAGGCAAAATTGATAACCAAGGGCTCAGTGAGCAAAACATTGTAATTTTGGGTCCATTGACAGAAATCCCATTGAAAATCTTGTCAATCCTCAAAAAGCAGGTGGACAAACAAAACAGAAATTGTGATAATCTCCAAACACTAATGAGACAAGAATGGGTCATCAGTCAGGATTTGGCCCAGAAGCTGGAATCCAGGGACGAGGGGCAGACGTCTTCAAAAATAAGGGTCGACACTGTAAATATTGAGTCATTCTATAAACTTGATGTATTTAGTTAAAGGGCAAAAAAATTCTAATAATTACACCATAAAAACATCTGACAAAAAGATCTAAGAACACGGAAGCAGCAAACTTTGTGAAAAGTAAACTTTTATCAGTTTCAAAACTTTTGGCCACGACTGTTCTGTATGGGGCACCTGGTCCTGTATCATTTATATCTTCCCTGCCCTAGAGTACCAGCAACGGCAAAATAAAGTGGCAGATTTCGCTGCGGACATGCTGGGAGTGGTCACACATTTTTCTGGAGAAATGGGCAGCACAAAAGGGACAAGCTGTGGATGTGAAATTTGCAGAATCAGTAAATTTCTGTAATCATCGGACGTCAGGGGCAGTCCACGAATCCACAGGATCGGCGATGTGCGTGTGTATGATCCCACAAATGGGGATCCCAAGGTTCCCTGCATAAATGGGGCTATCGTACACGAGTGACCGCTGCTCTACACGGCTATACAGTGGCATGCAGAAGGTTTGGCACCCCTGGTAAAAATGACTAATTGCGAACAGTTAGGGGTGCTTCACACACAGCGAGCTCGCTGCCGAGATTGCTGCTGAGTCACGCTTTTTGTGACGCAGCAGTGAAGTCATTAGCGATCTCGCTGTGTGTGACACTGAGCAGCGATCTGGCCCCTGCTGCGAGATCACTGCTCGTTACACACAGCCCTGGTTCGTTTTCTTCAAAGGCGCTCTCCCACTGTGACACACAGATCGCTGTGTGTGACAGCGAGAGAGCGACAAATGAAGCGAGCAGGGAGCAGGAGCCGGCATCTGGCAGCTGCGGTAAGCTGTAACCAGGGTAAACATCGGGTAACCAAGGTGGTTACCCGATATTTACCTTAGTTACCAGCCTCCGCAGCTCTCACGCTGCCTGTGCTGCCGGCTCCGGCTCTCTGCACATGTAGCTGCTGTACACATCGGGTTAATTAACCCGATGTGTACTGTAGCTAGGAGAGCAAGGAGCCAGCGCTAAGCGGTGTGCGCTGGTAACTAATGTAAACATCGGGTAACCATACCCGATGTTTACCTTAGTTACCAGTGTCCGCAGCTTCCAGACGCCGGCTCCGTGCAAGCGCAGCGTCGCTTGCACGTCGCTGCTGGCTGGGGGCTGGTCACTGGTTGCTGGTGAGATCTGCCTGTTTGACAGCTTACCAGCAACCCGTGTAGCGATGCAGCAGCGATCCTGACCAGGTCAGATCGCTGGTCGGATGGCTGCTGCATCGCTAAAATGTGAAGGTACCCTTAAGCAAGGTGAAGATTAAATAATCTCTAAAAGGCATCAAGTTAAACATGACATTTCCTTTGTATTACAGGCCGAAAAAAAAAATAAAAAAAATTACCAAAAAAGGATAATGGGCCGATGCTAAAGTTTGGGCACCCTGCATTGTTAGTACCTAGTAGTACCCCCTTTGGCAAATATTACAGCTTGTAAATGATTCTTGTAGCAGCCAAGAGTTTTTCAATTCTTCTTTGAGGGATTTTCATCCATTCTTCCTTGGAAAAGTCTCCCAGCTCCGAGAGATGCCCGCCTCGTCTCCCAGCTCCGAGAGATGCCCGCCTCGTCTCCCAGCTCCGAGAGATGCCCGCCTCGTCTCCCAGCTCCGAGAGATGCCCGCCTCGTCTCCCAGCTCCGAGAGATGCCCGCCTCGTCTCCCAGCTCCGAGAGATGCCCGCCTCGTCTCCCAGCTCCGAGAGATGCCCGCCTCGTCTCCCAGCTCCGAGAGATGCCCGCCTCGTCTCCCAGGTCCGCGAGATGCCCGCCTCGTCTCCCAGGTCCGCGAGATGCCCGCCTCGTCTCCCAGGTCCGCGAGATGCCCGCCTCGTCTCCCAGCTCCGAGAGATGCCCGCCTCGTCTCCCAGCTCCGAGAGATGCCCGCCTCGTCTCCCAGCTCCGAGAGATGCCCGCCTCGTCTCCCAGCTCCGAGAGATGCCCGCCTCGTCTCCCAGCTCCGAGAGATGCCCGCCTCGTCTCCCAGCTCCGAGAGATGCCCGCCTCGTCTCCCAGCTCCGAGAGATGCCCGCCTCGTCTCCCAGCTCCGAGAGATGCCCGCCTCGTCTCCCAGGTCCGCGAGATGCCCGGCTCGTCTTCCAGGTCCGCGAGATGCCCGGCTCGTCTTCCAGGTCCGCGAGATGCCCGGCTCGTCTTCCAGGTCCGCGAGATGCCCGGCTCGTCTTCCAGGTCCGCGAGATGCCCGGCTCGTCTTCCAGGTCCGCGAGATGCCCGGCTCGTCTTCCAGGTCCGCGAGATGCCCGGCTCGTCTTCCAGGTCCGCGAGATGCCCGGCTCGTCTTGAATGCACTCTTCTTTTCAGGTCTAGCCACAGATTTTCAATGATGTTCAGATCAGGGGACTGTGAGGGCCATTGTAAAACCTTCAGCTTGTGCCTTTTGAGGTCATCTATTGTGGATTTTGATGTGTGTTTAGGATCATTATTCATTTGTAGAAGCCCTCCTCTTTCCTCCTTCAGCTTTTTTACAGATGGTGTTACGTTAATGACACGCCCGCCTCAGGGCCGGGAGTACTCGAAACCGGGCCGGACTAGTCCGGGGACGTCAGCGGTGGCGGGGGTCCAGCTCCATGACTCTGGTGGTGTCTTATAAATAAAGGGGGGGATGATGATTATATTACAGTGGAATAAAGTTCATGACGCCACATGTGGTTTCGCGGCTATGTCAGCCATCGCTGCGCTGTAGGTTTCCCGGGACAGGTGATGAGGGGCCAGGTGAGGTGTTTACTCCCCACAGGTGGAGTGAGGCCTCGTGATAACCGTTGATAATATGAAAGGTCTATGAGGGCAGGCTGTGACACCGGAGGAAAGGAGACGACACCAGGGCTTTGCAATAACAGTCTTTTACCCACTGTACTGGTTCAAGCTTGACAGCCATTTTAGTCCATCCACAGTATGCTGGGATTCCCAGTGATGGGCAACCACCGATCCTGAATAAGTCCGAGGCCAGTACCGGTACACCCTTTGTTTGCCTTTCCTGGCCGTCTCTCTGCTTTGACTTTCTTCCTCCTGTCCTGCGCCTCCACATACAGTACCCTGAGCCAGGAGCCATGGACCAGCAATGGGACTTCTGCCTGCCTGGCTCCCTCTGGGGGCCTGCAATGGGACTTCTGCCTGCCTGGCTCCCTCTGGGGACCAGCAATGGGACTTCTGCCTGCCTGGCTCCCTCTGGGGACCTGCAATGGGACTTCTGCCTGCCTGGCTCCCTCTGGGGACCTGCAATGGGACTTCTGCCTGCCTGGCTCCCTCTGGGGACCTTCAAAGGCAGATGGCCTCTTTCTTACCCAGGATGAGACACCACATCTCTGACTGAGGTGAAGTACCTTTGCGGGGATGGCAGCCTCAGGGGCGCCACACTTGCATCAAGAATTTTTTTAAATGACATTGAATCCATTGTTTCCTCTACCCGTGAAATGTTCTCCGTGCCATTTGCTGCAACACAACTCCAAAGCATGATTGATCCACCCCATGCTTAATGGTTGGCAAGATGTTCTTTTCCTGAAATTCTAGGCCTTTTTTCTCCACACATACCTTTGATTATTGTGGCCATAAAGTTCTATTTTCCCTCATCGGTGCACAGGACTTGTTTCCAAACTGCATCAGGCTTGTTTAAATATTCTTTTGCATACTTCTGACTCTGAATTTTATTGTCAAGACATATGAGAGGTTTTATTCTGATGACTCTCCCATGAAGAACATATTTGGCAGGTGTCTCTGAACAGTAGAGCAATGTACCACAACTCAGGAATCTGCTAAAAATGCCATTGTATGTAAAGCGCTGTGGAATTAACAGCACTATATAAATGAATAAATATTATTATTATCTTCCTGATGGTCTTTTGCAGTCAAGCAGGGGCTCTAATCTGCCTCACTTGCAATCCTACAAGCAGCTCTCACAGACGTTTTGCTTGGTCTTTCAGACCTTATCTTGACCTCCACTGTTCCTGGTAACTGCCATTTCCTTATTACATTTTGAACTTGAGGAAAGGGCAACTTGAAAATGTTTCCCTATCTTCTTATAGCCTTCTCCTGCTGTATGGGCCTCTACGATTTTCAGAGTGCTAGGCAGCTGCTTAGAAGAACCTGCAGCTGCTGTTTTTTTGGCACAAGGTTAAAGGAGGCTGGGTTTCTATAAACCTGTGAAATCTGCATCACTTGGCCTTTCCTAACGATGTTCGTAGACAAGCCATAACCCCCACAGGCTAGTTAAAGGGGTGGTTCACTACTCTGCTTTAGTGGCCAAGTCCCTGCAAGACTGATAGGGAAGGCTTGTATCTTGTTCAGCCAATTCTGCCTGAGCGGTGATATTGCGGTCCGCTCATCCCCATGAAGTGACCCCCCCGGCTCCCTAACCTCTGGGATCCGATAATATCACATCAACTTCCAGTTGACCTGACATCACCATGGCTGGCCCCAGTCTCCCTGAGTGACTGAGCTGTGGGCAGCGTTTCATGGCTCGTCACAGCTCAGCATGTCGCGTGCTCTGTCCTTCACTGCAGAGCACCGCAAGCAGGAGCAATGCTGGGCTGTGACTAGTGGTGAAACTCTGCCCACAGCCCAGTCACTCAGGGAGCCTGGGGCCAGCCATGGTGATGTCAGGTCAACTGGAAGATCTCAGTGGTCATGGAGCCTGGGGTCACGTGATGGGGATGAGCGGACCGCAATAGCGCCACTCAGAGGCAGGATTTACTGAACACGGTGTTAAGAAAAAACCTTCCCTATCAGATTTACAGGGATGTGGAGGACCAGTCTGCATTTTAGCATTGCTGAGGCTTCTCCTAATGGGGACAGAGGAGTCTGACAGGCTCACTACTCTGTCCCTATTCTGGATTTTTGTTACTTGCTGACGACTGTTCCTTACGCGGTGCAATGGGACCCCTCACCTGCGATATAGCGGGGCATGCGGTCAGCTCCAGCCTCGTGGCCATTAGTCGCCCCAGTCTAGACCTCAGGACGGGACGGTTAGACGGGTCCCCAGCTCCTGTATCCCGGGGAAGGGGGGAGGGGGGGGGGGGGGGGGAGGATACTGCAGTGATGTGACCCTGTGACCTTCCCCTGACCAACACTTTACTGATCCACAAAGAGGGGCTTCACAGCGAGAGGGTCTGCGCTCACCCCCCATGTATACCCCACACACCGCTTCTATATGGAGAGCCCCTCTAAGCACCTGCTGGGGGTCCACAGTGCAGCCAGCCCCATCCCACAGCTCTCAGGACCTGCTGGAAGTTGTAGTTCTGCACCGGCTGGAGAGCCCAGCGCGGCCTGCGCGGCCCCATGATATGGCTGCCCGTACCGTGCCCCGTCCTGGGGGCAGCCCCCTCCTCCGCCCAGCACCGGTACCTGAGGGGCCCCGGATCAGCTCGATCTCCTCCACCGCCGCCCTCGATCCTGCGCTCATGTCGGCCGCTGCCCCCGCACACTGAGATCACAAGAGGCTGAAGGTGAACGCAACCCCAGCACTGTCTGTTCCTGCAGCCAGGCCCCACGTGGGGAGCACGCCGCGCGGCATCACGGGACTTGTAGTCCTGGAGCCCACAGAGTGCAGCGCTGCACAGTCATGGAGGGGGAGGCTGCAGGTGCTGTGCCCCGGCGAGAGCAGCCACATAGTCATGGGGGGTAGTGAGTCTGTATTATATATAGTATACATGGTCCGATAAGACAGGGAACAGCCTATTTCTGTAGGATGCCGCCATGCATTACTGCTGTGGCTGTGGTTGGCAGTGCAAAATGTAGTGACAGTGTTACCACGGCGTCACCTGTTGGCTGGTGCCCAGAATATGCCATGGCCGCCATAGATAAGTGACCCAGGAAATGGCATGGCCATCGCCGCATCCACACTAATCCGAACCTTCCACTCCCGGATCCAAGACTTCTTCTGAGCTGCCCCAACCCTCTGGAACGCTCTACCCCAAGAAGCTAGGACGAATCACAACTTACTCAGCTTCAGACACTCACTAAAAACACATCTTTTTAGGGCGGCCTATCACACTCCCTAGCCAAACTAAATTCACATAGACCCTCTACAACCTCTCAGAACATAACTCTCCATCAAACTCCACCGCATCCAAATGCATCTCAAAGTTTTGGCTGACTGGTCCTGGCAGCCTTTATCTATCCCCCATTTTCTTGAGATGGCTGGATTGTCATTGTAAATAAGCACTTGCACCTTGCCCCCCCCCCCCCACCTCCTTGTAGATTGTAAGCTCTCACGAGCAGGGTTGCCTTTTTTTTTATCTAATTATTTTATCTTCTATAACTGTTACTTGCTTGAATATGAACCTAATGAATTGTAAAGCGCTGCGGAATATGTTGGCTCTATAGAAATAAAGATTTATTATTATTATTATTATTAGGGACCACTAATGCCCAGGAGATGCCATGGCGACTGCCGTATATAAGGGATCACTAATGAACAGAAGATGCCATGGCCACCACCGAATATAAGGAGGGACCACCAGTGCCCAGGAGATGCAATAGCTTACACCATATATAAGACCACTAATGCCCAGGAGATGCCATGGCTTCCATCATATATGAAACGACTAATGCCCAGGAGATGCCATGGCTTCCATCATATATGAAACGACTAATGCCCAGGAAATGCCATGGCTTCCACCATATATGAAACGACTAATGCCCAGGAGATGCCATGGCTTCCACCATATATGAAACCACTAATGCACAGGAGATGCAATGGCCACCACGGTATATAAGGGACCACTAGTGCCCAGGAGATGCCATGGCAACCGCCGTATATAAGGGACAACTAATGCCCAGGAGATGCCATGGCAACTGCCATATATAAGGGACCACTAATGAACAGGAGATGCCATGGCCACCACCGAATATAAGGGACCACCAGTGCCCAGGAGATGCAATAGCTTACACCATATGAGACCACTAATGCCCAGGAGATGCCATGGCCGCCGCCATATATAAGGGACCACTAATGCCCAGGAGATGCCATGGCCGCCGCCATATATAAGGGACCACTAATGCCCAGGAGATGCCATGGCTGCCGCTGTATATAAGGGACCACTAGTGCCCAGGAGATGCCATGGCAACTGCCGTATATGAGACCACTAATACCCAGCAAATGCCATGGCCACCACTGTATATAAGAGACCACCGTTGCACTGGAGATGCCATGGATGCTGCTGCTGTACGATATATAAGGGGTCGCTGGTGCCCAGGAGATGCCATGGCCCCGGTGTATATAATGACCACTGGGGTGTCTGTGCTGTGATCACTGCATTAGGCCTTGTTCAGATGAATGTATTACATATCTGTGCGCTGTCCATATGCAAAACTGACAGCACGGAGCGCACACTGCCCAGTGCAGGATAATAGGGGGATCTGCATGTAATAGGTCCCAGCGTGCACCTCTGCCTGTATTCTGGATCACTCAGTGGTGGTGTAAAGCACAGCTCCGCTGCCCGCTCTCATCCATAGGTCAGGCGTTTTTCTTGGATACGTCACAATTAAATTATTTAAATTGTTCATGTAAAATAAAGCCCGGACACAAATAAAAGAGAGCAAATTTTTTCTGAACTTAAAACAGACAACTCTGCTTTTAGCCTTCGGGTGACTCCATTGAAGTCTATGAACACAGCACGTGAACGGCTCATTTTTAATTTTTCCTGACTACTTCCTAGGAGCTTTGGGAAAATCCAACTTTATTTTTTTATATATATTTTTTTTTTTTAATTTTCATTTACTAATGGTAAAAACAGCGCAACCAGTCAAAGATAGATCCAGCACACTGATAAAAACCATAAGTGATGTCTGAGCTTCTAAGCGTTCGCTCACGCCACCATATTTTGTGTCCAAGTGTGAACCGACAAGATATCAGATCGCGCCTAGGACCAATGTTAGCCTATGTGGCTGCGCTTTTTTTCTCAGGTTGAGGTGATCCGAGGAAAGGAATTGCAGTGTGCCCGAGTATGATTCAATAATCGGATCAGATCGCACTCGGCTATGCAAGTCAATAAGTCTGTGGAAATCATCGGTCCGCGCTCGGCTGACATCGGAGTGCAGACTGATTATCAAAGACTCAGAATAGAGAAGATGGAGAAAGTTTAGTCTCCTTCTTACAGGGCTCATAGTCATAAGGCCTCTTTCACACATCCATGCAAAACAACCGTTTTGCACAGTCCATGGTGTGTATGTGTGCTGTCAGTGTGCTATAAATGTGACATCCACAGAGCACAAAGACAGCATCTACTTGTATACTCATATGTCTCCGGCTGTGCTGTCCACTGCTGCTTCTGGGTCCACAGTGCAGTGAATATTCATGAGAATAATGAGCAGGTGAAGAAAGTGACATGAGCGCCGAAGACAGGTAAATATAGAAAATCATTTTATTTCAAAGACACGTTTTCTCCGGTACATGTCACACTGATCACATCAGTGGGCAAGCTATGTGACACCCGTGCTGCCACAGAAAACGGACATGTTGCCGTGTGGAGGACACGTGTAGGGCCGGTTTCACACGTTTGGCTTTTCGCCGGTTTGCTGGTTCTGGCGCATGCCAGTTCAGTGGCAGCGCTGTAACTTCCGGGGCACATGCTCCGGTCACATGACAGCATGTGACCGGAGCTTGTTGTGCTGCCACTGTATTGGCGTGCACTGGAACCGGCAAAAAGCCGGATGTGTGAAACTTGCCTATGCTCCACATGGACAGACGGTCCATGTGAAAACACACACATGTGCGTAGACCCATTGATTTTAATGGGTCTACGTCTGTCCGCGTCTCCGGTACGTGTGAATACGATCATCATATGTACCGGTGACACAGATGTGTGAAGGAGGCCTTAGAGAGCATTGGACCACACTATGCTGACACTCAGATTGGGGTGTCATTAGCAGAATTGGTTGGATTTTCTCGGATTAGAAAATCTACGGCCGTCTGCACCTGCCCTTAGACTGAAGTCACAGAATTGATGACCACTGTGGAGCAATCAGCTCATCCACATAGCGGACGGGAGCCGGAGCTGCCATTTACTTACACCAGTCTGCTGCATATTTCTCCCAAGCAGACCTATGGCCCTGTGTGCACGAGCACATGGACAAGTGTTGGGCCTCTTTCACACATCCGTGAAAATCACGCACGTTTTTCACGTACGTGTCAAAGGTGCGCATTGTCCTCCGTGAGCCGTGTTTATGGCACACGTGTGTTCTCCGTGTGGTATCCGTGATAACACACGGAGAACGGGAACTTTCTACTCACCTGTCCCTGGCGTTGCTGTCCGTGGTGCTGATCTTTGGTCTCCGGTCCTGCTGACTCCCTGCTGCTGCAGCTTCCGGCCCGCAGTGTAGTGAATATGCAATGAGCATAATGAGCGGGGACCGGAACCAAGTGACAGCAGCGGCAGAGACTGCAGCACTGGAGGAGGTGAGTATAGAAATTCTTTTTATTTCACAGACACTTGTGTTTTCTCTGGTGCGTGTTACACGGATCACATCCGTGCGGTCCATGTGACACCCGTGATGTCAGAGAAAAATGGACATGTCTACGTGAGGAGCACACGGGCACACAGTCCATGTCAAAACACGCATGTGTGTGCAGACCCATTGATTTTAATGTGTGTACGTGTGCCTGTGTCTCCAGCACGTGAGAAAACGGACCATACACGTACCGGAGACACGGGCGTGTGAAGGAGGCCTTAGGATGTTTAGGGTAGTCTTCAGCTCCAAGTGCAAAAAAAAAATAAAAAATCATGGAATGTTCAATTTTCGGACTGGCCTAGTGCATGTAAATAGTTGGCAGCGCCTGCACCTATAAACTGTGCACAATGGAGCACATGGAGGGGACGTCAGCTCATAGGAGCATAGCCTTAGGCCTCATTCAGACATCCGTATACCACATATGCAATCCTTTCAGCATATTCACAGATAGGACTCATTCCCACTGTAGCTTACATAGTCTTCACATGTCCGTGTTTTTTGTGGAGTGTCAAGTAAAAAAAAAAATGTCCATTTATGATCCAATTCATGAATCAAACTCTTCCATTCAAATAAATGGGTCTGTGACAAAACAGACGGCACACAGACACTATCCACATGTCATCAGAATGATGCCTGTATTTAGCTGTTTAAAGGGAATCTGTCAGCAGATTTTTGCTATGTAATCTGAGAGCAGTATTCTGTAGAGGCTGATCCCTGATTTCAGAGATCTGTTGCTTACTAGGGTGTGTGCTTTTCTTACAATAAAATCAGTGTTTTATCAGCAGGAGATTATCGCTACAGGGCTAGATATCACGTACCTCCTAGTCCAACCCCATCCACAAAACTCATTGGCAGCTTTCTGTGGACACTATATTGACAATGAGTTTTGTGAGCAGGTTACACAGGTATCTACATTCTGAGCTCTGATACATCTGCAGCAGATCAAAAAAGGTCTGTGGAGCCTCTGTCAGGAGTCTCGACACAGAAAATAGCCAGATATCCCTCCGGGAAGAACCTAGCCAAGGAGTGGCTCTTTTTGGGAGACCACCATAACCACCATATTAAGTGGCCCTTTTAGTCAATATCCAACTCTTTGACGAGTTTAGAGATATGACAATCCCGGAGGGATATCGGGCTAGTTTCTGTGTCGAGACTCCTAACAGAGGCTCCACAGACTTTTTTGATTTGCATACTTCCCAGGAAGCAATGCACCTAGGATTTCACTGTGTTGAGCGCCCTCGTTGGCTGCTGGCAGTGTTTGCTCTGGCTGGTCTGCCTGAGATCAGTGATTTTTGTCTTGCTGGTCTACTAGGCATTGCTCCCACCTGGCCAGAATCCTACTCCACACTGAAGAGGGGCAATACCCCGAAACAGCTGTCTGTGGATGGATACCTGGCTTTGGTACTTCCCTTGTCATATCTTTAAACTTGTTAAAAAGAGTTAGATATTGACTAAAAGGGCCACTTAATATTATGGTGGTCTCCTAAAAAGAGCCACTCCTTGGCTAGGTCCTTCCCGGAGGGATATCTGGCTATTTTCTGTGTCGAGACTCCTAACAGAGGCTCCACGGACTTTTTGATTTGCATACTTATCAGGGAACAGTGCACCTAGGATTTCACTGTGTTGAGCGCCCTCGTTGGCTGCCGGCAGTGTTTTCTCTGGCTGGTTTCCCCGAGATCAGTGATTGTTTTGTCTTGTTACATTTGCAGCAGAGAAAGCTGTGATTCTATTACAACTGCTGCCCCCAGTATACCAAGTGACACATCACAGGCAAACACCTAGTGACAGATTCTCTTTAATGGGTTGAATAGGCTGGACATGTTTGTTTGGTGTTTTTTGTTTTGTTTTTTTTTTAACTTCAGATACTACACAAATAGAACAAATGGACATGCACAAAAAAAAAAAATGCATAAGAATCTGATCCAAAACAGTCAGTTTTTCTCTTGTGTGCAAAAAATAAAAGTCTGAATTAGGCCTTCGTTGGATTGTAACTGGTGACCGGTGAGTGTGCGCGGTGTCAGACGTCCACCGATCTGATTCATGACCTATAAAAGGATAGGTCTGCAATATCTGGTAGCCAGACAAGCCCCCTGTGCGGTCAGTAGGTGGTCGTACAGGCCTTGGGTGGGTGCGCATATAGTCATGAATCAGTCACTGAACGTACTGTATGCGCTGCACAGGCTGTAGGACGGCGGTCTTGGGTGGGCCGTCTGGTAACCTATGATGCGCTGTCCGCAGGGGCTGCACCAACATCAAAAGATTGATGGATGTATCCATAAATGACCACTTGCTTCCCGTTTTGCTATAGGGGGATAACATGGAAATTATACAATTTTTCCGATCAGTATATAGGATGACGCTCGCAGCCTTCTCTTCACGTGATCAGACGCGTGTACAGATAAACCAGACATGTCCCAGGCACAGTCACATTATGTAATTATAAAAGTTAGAAAAGCAATATATTCCCCTTGTCACAGTCTCCTCGATGGAAACGTTCCCTTTACAAGCCCTATAAGTAATGACCATGTATACAGCTATGTACAATGTCCACATGTAACGGCAGGATCCCCCGTCCGGTCTATTGCAGCCTCATTCTCTTCTCTGGCGGGCCTTTGGGGGCTGCTCCCTGAGGGGCTTTCACCGGTTCCTTTTCCTCTTGTTTTATGGTTTCGGTTGGTTGCTCTGGTTCTTTCTTTATTTGATCAACTGCAAAAAAAAATAAAAAATTACAACTGATGTTAATACCTTATGCATTCATAACCTACACATAGCATAGATAATGTGTTATATCAGTGGCTCCGTGCCAGGCACAAGTCATGTCATGGGCAGAGGCAGTCATGCATCTCCCCCTCCCTCCAGACTGATAACAAATCCCAATCCAAGAGTCACTGGAGGTCGCAACACTCCAAATCTAGACCCCGGTAATAAAAGGTTAGGTATATATTACACCCCCACACATCAGGGACAGTATGGACACTCACCAGCTACCGGCTTCTCCCCAGATTTTTGCTGCAAAATATAAAAACATATCAGGGATTAATAAAAAAACGGTTATTTCCTTTCTGCATAGAAGTCATTCTCCTCATCAGCAGACATTAGAACAGACGATGCAATGTGGTGTGTGCTAGTGATAAGCGGGCACTATCATGCTCGGGTACTATGTACTCGTACCTAGTGATGAGCGGGCACTATCATGCTCGGGTACTATGTACTCGTACCTAGTGATGAGCAGGCACTACCATGCTCAGGGGCTCTGTACTCGTAACTAGTGATGAGCGAGCACTACCATGCTCGAGTGCTCTATACTGGTAACTAGTGATGAGCGGGCACTACCATGCTCGGGTGCTCAGTACTGGAAACTAGTGATGAGCGGGCACTACCATGCTCGGGTGCTCAGTACTGGAAACTAGTGATGAGTGGGCACTACCATGCTCGGGTGCTCAGTACTCGTAACTAGTGATGAGTGGGCACTACCATGCTCGGGTGCTCAGTACTCGTAACTATTGATGAGCGGGCACTACCATGCTCAGGTGCTCAGTACTCGTAACTAGTGATGAGTGGGCACTACCATGCTCGGGTGCTCAGTACTCGTAACTATTGATGAGTGAGCACTACCATGCTCGGGTGCTCAGTACTCGTAACTAGTAATGAGCGGGCACTACCATGCTCGGGTGCTCAGTACTGGTAACTAGTGATGAGTGGGCACTACCATGCTCGGGTGCTCAGTACTGGTAACTAGTGATGAGCGGGCACTACCATGCTCAGGTGCTCAGTACTGGTAACTAGTGATGAGTGGGCACTACCATGCTCAGGTGCTCAGTACTGGTAACTAGTGATGAGCGGGCACTACCATGCTCGGTACTAGTAACCAGCAGTCGGACGCTCAGACGGGCAAGACTTGAGCATCTGAGAATAATGGAAGTCAATGGGAAACTGGAGCATTTTTCCAGGATATCTTCCAGAAAAATGATTAAGTTCCCTACTGACTTCCATTACACTCAAGTACACAAGTCATACCCATCTGAGCATCCAACTACTCATTACAAGTGTACAGTAGTGCCCGCTCATCACTAGTTACCAGTACCGAGCACCCGAGCATGGTAGTGCCCGCTCATCACTAGTTACCAGTACCGAGCACCCGAGCATGGTAGTGCTCGCTCATCACTAGTTACGAGTACTGAGCACCTGAGCATGGTAGTGTCCGCTCATCACTAGTTACGAGTACTGAGCACCCGAGCATGGTAGTGCCCGCTCATCACTAGTTACGAGTACAGAGCACCCGAGCATGGTAGTGCCTGCTCATCAATAGTTACGAGTACTGAGCACCCGAGCATGGTAGTGCCCACTCATCACTAGTTACGAGTACTGAGCACCTGAGCATGGTAGTGCCCGCTCATCACTAGTTACGAGTACTGAGCACCTGAGCATGGTAGTGCCCGCTCATCACTAGTTACCAGTACTGAGCACCCGAGCATGGTAGTGCCCGCTCATCACTAGTTACCAGTACTGAGCACCCGAGCATGGTAGTGCCCGCTCATTACTAGTTACGAGTACTGAGCACCCGAGCATGGTAGTGCTCACTCATCAATAGTTACGAGTACTGAGCACCCGAGCATGGTAGTGCCCACTCATCACTAGTTACGAGTACTGAGCACCTGAGCATGGTAGTGCCCGCTCATCAATAGTTACGAGTACTGAGCACCCGAGCATGGTAGTGCCCACTCATCACTAGTTACCAGTACTGAGCACCCGAACATGGTAGTGCCCGCTCATCACTAGTTACAAGTATTGAGCACCAGAGCATGGTAGTGCCTGCTCATCACTAGTGTTGCTTTAAAAGGTATTTCAGCCATTTCACAATTTCTATTTTCAAGGGATAATAGCTGCTGACATACTGCTTGACAGGAGTCCAGGAGATTTATTAAAACATACCCTGGTGCATGGTTTTAGAAGCAGCAAGACAGAGAAGGTGACGTTTTAACTGGTCCTGGTTGGCATTACATGTGCAGCATCCACAGCCACTCCCCTTGAGTGACAGGTGTACAGGACATCCAGAAAAAGGCTAACACTCATTAAAGAAGGGAATTTTGTTTACTTACCGTAAATTCCTTTTCTTCTAGCTCCAATTGGGAGACCCAGACAATTGGGTGTATAGCTACTGCCTCCGGAGGCCGCACAAAGTACTACACTTAAAAGTGTAAGGCCCCTCCCCTTCTGGCTATACACCCCCCCGTGGGAGCACGGGTCCCTCAGTTTTAGTGCAAAAGCAAGAAGGAGGAAAGCCAATAACTGTTTCAAAAACAAATTCAATCCGATAAACAATATCGGAGAACGTAACTTATCAACATGAACAACATGTGCACCCGAAAAACAAATACCCTAAGAAAAAACAGGGCGGGTGCTGGGTCTCCCAATTGGAGCTAGAAGAAAAGGAATTTACGGTAAGTAAACAAAATTCCCTTCTTTTTCGCTCCTAATTGGGAGACCCAGACAATTGGGACGTCCAAAAGCAGTCCCTGGGTGGGTAAAAGAATACCTCGTGATCGGGCTGTCAGGCAGCCCTTTCTTACAGGTGGGCCACCGCCGCCTGCAGGACTTGTCTACCTAGGCTGGCATCCGCCGAAGCGTAGGTATGCACCTGATAATGCTTGGTAAAAGTGTGCAGACTCGACCAGGTAGCCGCCTGGCACACCTGCTGAGCCGTAGCCTGGTGCCGTAATGCCCAGGACGCACCCACGGCTCTGGTAGAATGGGCCTTCAGTCCAGAAGGAGTCGGAAGCCCAGCAGAACGGTAGGTGTGAAGAATTGGTTCCTTGATCCACCGCGCAAGGGTGGATTTGGAAGCTTGCGACCCTTTATGCTGACCAGCGACCAGGATAAAGAGTGCATCCGAACGGCGCAGAGGCGCCGTGCGGGAAATGTAGATCCTGAGTGCTCTCACCAGGTCCAACAGATGCAAACCCTTTTCAAATTGGTGAACTGGATGCGGACACAAAGATGGTAAAGTGATATCCTGATTGAGATGAAAGGAGGATACCACCTTGGGAAGAAACTCTGGAATTGGACGCAGTACTACCTTGTCTTGGTGAAACACCAGGAAGGGAGATTTGCAAGATAACGCCGCCAGCTCTGACACTCTCCGAAGAGACGTGACCGCCACCAGAAAAGCCACTTTCTGTGAAAGCCGAGAAAAGGAAATCTCCTTCATAGGCTCGAAAGGCGGCTTCTGGAGAGCAATTAGAACCTTGTTCAGATCCCAGGGTTCCAATGGCCGCTTGTAAGGGGGAACGATATGACAAACCCCTTGCAGGAACGTGCGTACCTTAGGAAGTCGCGCCAGGCGCTTCTGAAAGAATACGGATAGCGCAGAGACTTGTCCTTTAAGGGAGCCAAGCGACAAACCTTTTTCCAACCCAGACTGCAGGAAGGAAAGAAAAATAGGCAATGCAAATGGCCAGGGAGAAACTCCCTGAGCAGAGCACCAAGATAAGAATATCTTCCACGTTCTGTGGTAGATCTTGGCGGAGGATGGTTTCCTAGCCTGTCTCATGGTGACAACAACATCATGAGATAAACCTGAGGTCCCTAGGATCCAGGACTCAATGGCCACACAGTCAGGTTCAGGGCCGCAGAATTCAGATGGAAAAACGGCCCTTGAGACAGCAAGTCTGGACGGCCTGGTAGCGCCCACGGCTGTCCTACCGTGAGATGCCACAGATCCGGGTACCACGACCTCCTTGGCCAGTCTGGAGCGACGAGAATGGCGCAACGGCAGTCGGACCTGATTTTGCGGAGCACTCTGGGCAACAGTGCCAGAGGTGGGAACACATAAGGTAGTCGGAACTGCGACCAATCCTGAACTAAGGCGTCTGCCGCCAGAGCTCGGTGATCGTGAGACCGTGCCATGAAAACCGGGACCTTGTTGTTGTGCCGTGACGCCATCAGGTCGACGTCCGGCATCCCCCAGCGGCGACAGATCTCCTGAAACACGTCCTGGTGAAGGGACCATTCCCCTGCGTCCATGCCCTGGCGACTGAGAAAGTCTGCTTCCCAGTTTTCCACGCCTGGGATGTGAACTGCGGATATGGTGGATGCTGTGTTTTCCACCCACGTCAGAATCCGCCGGACTTCTTGAAAGGCTTGCTGACTGCGTGTTCCCCCTTGGTGGTTGATGTACGCCACCGCTGTGGAATTGTCCGACTGAATCCGGATCTGCTTGCCCTCCAGCCACTGTTGGAAGGCTCGCAGAGCAAGATAGACTGCTCTGATTTCCAGAACATTGATCTGAAGGGTGGACTCTCTCTGAGTCCACGTACCCTGAGCCCTGTGGTGAAGAAACACTGCTCCCCACCCTGATAGGCTCGCATCTGTCGTGACCACCGCCCAGGATGGGGGTAGGAACGACTTTCCTTTTGACAATGAGGTGGGAAGAAGCCACCATCGGAGAGAGTCCTTGGCTGCCTGAGAGAGGGAGACATCCCTGTCGAGGGACGTCGACTTCCCGTCCCATTGGCGGAGAATGTCCCATTGTAGAGGGCGCAGATGAAACTGCGCGAAAGGGACTGCTTCCATTGCTGCCACCATCTTCCCTAGGAAATGCATGAGGCGCCTCAAGGAGTGGGACTGGTTCTGCAGGAGAGATTGCACCCCTGTCTGCAGAGAGCACTGCTTGTCCAGTGGAAGCTTCACTATCGCTGAGAGAGTATGAAACTCCATGCCAAGATATGTTAGTGATTGGGTCGGGGTTAGATTTGACTTTGAAAAGTTGATAATCCACCCGAAACTCTGGAGAGTCTTCAGTGCCACGTCCAGACTGTGTTGGCATGCCTCTTGAGAGGGTGCCTTTATAAGTAGATCGTCCAAATACGGGATCACGGAGTGACCCTGCGAGTGCAGGACAGCTACTACTGCTGCCATGACCTTGGTGAAGACCCGAGGGGCTGTTGCCAGCCCGAAAGGTAACGCTACGAACTGCAGGTGTTCGCTTTCTATAACGAAGCGTAGAAAACGCTGATGCTCTGGCGCAATCGGCACGTGAAGATAAGCATCTTTGATGTCTATTGATGCTAAGAAATCTCCTTGAGACATTGAGACTATGACGGAGCGTAGAGATTCCATCCGGAACCTCCTGGTTTTTACGTGTTTGTTGAGCAACTTTAGATCCAGGACGGGCCGAAAGGACCCGTCCTTCTTTGGCACCACAAACAGATTGGAGTAAAAACCGTGACCTTGTTCCTGAAGAGGAACGGAAGTCACCACTCCTTCCGCCTTTAGAGCGGCCACCGCCTGCAGCAGAGCATCGGCTCGGTCGGGCGGTGGGGAAGTTCTGAAGAAACGAGTTGGAGGACGAGAGCTGAACTCTATCCTGTACCCGTGAGACAGAATATCCCTCACCCAACGGTCTTTGACCTGTGACAGCCAAATGTCGCCAAAGCGGGAGAGCCTGCCACCGACCGAGGATGCGGAGAGAGGAGGCTGAAAGTCATGAGGAAGCCGTCTTGGTAACGGTTCTTCCTGCTGTCTTTTTTGGGCGTGACTGAGTCCGCCAAGAATCTGAGCCTCTCTGATCCTTTTGAGTCCTTTTGGACGAGGAGAATTGGGACCTGCCTGAGCCTCGAAAGGACCGAAAACCAGACTGACCCCTCCTTTGTTGGGGCTTGTTTTGTCTGTGTTGAGGTAAGGATGAGTCCTTACCCTTGGAGTGTTTAATGATTTCATCCAAACGCTCCCCAAACAATCGGTCACGAGAAAAAGGCAAACTGGTTAAGCACTTCTTGGAAGCAGAATCTGCCTTCCATTCTCTCAACCACAGGGCTCTGCGCAAAACCACGGAGTTGGCTGACGCCACCGCCGTACGGCTCGTAGAGTCCAGGACAGCATTGATCGCGTAAGACGCGAATGCAGACATTTGAGAGGTCAATGGTGCCACCTGCGGGGCAGATGTACGTGTGACCGAGTCGACTTGTATAAGCCCAGCTGAAATGGCTTGGAGTGCCCATACGGCTGCGAATGCTGGCGCCAACGACGCTCCAATAGCTTCATAGATGGATTTCAGCCAGAGCTCCATCTGCCTGTCAGTGGCATCTTTAAGTGCCGCCCCATCTTCTACTGCAACTAAAGATCTAGCTGCAAGCCTGGAGATTGGAGGGTCCACCTTGGGACACTGGGTCCAACCCTTGACCACATCAGGGGGAAAAGGATAGCGTGTATCTTTAAGCCGTTTGGAAAAACGCTTATCTGGATAAGCGTGGTGTTTCTGGATTGCATCTCTAAAGTCAGAGTGGTCCAGAAAAGTGCTTAATTTACGCTTGGGATATCTGAAATGGAATTTCTCCTGCTGTGAAGCTGCCTCCTCCGCAGGAGGAGCTGGCGGGGAAATATCTAACATCCTATTGATGGACGCTATAAGATCATTCACTATGGCGTCACCATCCGGTGTATCCAGATTGAGAGCGGTCCCAGGATCAGAATCTTGATCAGTTACATCCGCCTCATCACCCATAGATTCGTCCCGCTGGGATCCTGACCAGTGAGACGAAGTTGAGGGCCCCTCATAACGAGCCCGCTTAGGTTGTCTGGGACTGTTGTCTGAGTCAGAATCGTCACCCTGGGGTGCATGTGACACCCCCGGAGCTTGGAAGTGTTCCAGCTGAGGGGGACCAGGGAGCAATGATGCCACAGTGTCCATGGTCTGAGTTACTGGTCTAGACTGCAATGTTTCAAGAATCTTTGACATGGTCATAGACAATCTGTCAGCAAAAGCTGCAAACTCAGTTCCTGTCACCTGGACAGCATTCACAGGTGGTACACCCTGGGTCACGTCCAGCAGAGGCCCCGGCTGTGCAAGTTGCACAGGGGCCGAGCACTGCACACAATGGGGGTCAGTGGAACCTGCCGGTAGAGCAGCCCCACATGCGGTACAGGCAGCATATAATGTCTGTGCCTTGGCACCCTTGCGTTTTGCGGACGACATGCTGTTGCCTCCTTGTAATCTAGGAGGGTATATAGCCGAGAATCACCAGCGACCGTACAGTACAAAGTATTTGCAAACACAAAATACTCAGTATACAAACGGCACAAGTGGGGGTGAGCCCTTGAGGGCTGCTTACCGCCCGCTGAACAGCGGGTATGAGGCCGTAGAATCCCGTGTCTGGGTCTCCCCGTCTCCCCTCTGCAGCTCAGCGTGCAGGCAGGAATGGCTGCCGGCGTTCTGTGAAGAGGGGCGGACCGTGGGCGTGCCACAAACAAAGTGCGGGAAACTGCGTCCTACTGTGCCTGGTGTGAGGGCTGGAGTATGTAAAACAGACTCCAGCCCTCAGCGCTGATGCTCTGTACAGCGTCCCGCCCTCCTCCTGACTGGCAGGTGCGGAGGCGGGAACGAACGAACTAGGCCGCAAAAGCCGGGGACTGTAGTAATAAGCGCGGCCGTGATATATGCACGGCCAGCGCGGAAGTCCCCGGCGCACCACAAGTCCCAGCCGCGTCGCAGTCCCAGCGGCCGGCGCGACCGTTCTCCCTGAGTCTACCCACTCAGCTAAGCTGAAGTGAGGAAATGGCACAAGCGCAGCAGCGCTGTTGTCCCCGGCGCACTAACACACCCAGCAATGCTGCGGTGTGCGCGCGTATGCACGGGGACACAGAGTACCTTGACGGAGCAGGGCCATGTCCCTGACGATACTCAGCTCCATATCCAGCGGCTTCTCCAGGGGCTGCGGATGGAGCACGGTCTCTGTGCCTGGAGACCGGTAAATCCCACTTCACCCAGAGCCCTAATGGGGGTGGGGAAGGAATCAGCATGTGGGCTCCAGCCTCCGTACCCACAATGGGTACCTCAACCTTAACAAGCACCACCGACAGAAAGTGGGGTGAGAAGGGAGCATGCTGGGGGCCCTATATGGGCCCTCTTTTCTTCCATCCGACATAGTCAGCAGCTGCTGCTGACTAAATAGTGGAGCTATGCGTGCGTGTCTGACCTCCTTCGCACAAAGCAAAAAACTGAGGGACCCGTGCTCCCACGGGGGGGTGTATAGCCAGAAGGGGAGGGGCCTTACACTTTTAAGTGTAGTACTTTGTGCGGCCTCCGGAGGCAGTAGCTATACACCCAATTGTCTGGGTCTCCCAATTAGGAGCGAAAAAGAAAAGGGAATTAGTCACTAGGTTCCCCCCCCCTTCCCAAATCAGAGAGCAGCATGATGTAGGGGTGGAGATTCTGATTGCAGCAATGTGTCACTTACTGGGCTGCCTGTTGTAGTTTTGATAAAATCACTTATCTGCTGCACATCTACCAGTTCTCTGAATGCAGAGTTCTTTATAAGCCCACCCACACCACTGAATTGCAGATTTCTGCCTATGCACAGTGTACATAAAAGGCTGCCAATCAGAGGTGGGGGCAGGTTATACACTGCAGGATGATCACACAGCAGCAGGTTTACTAGTCCTCTACTGATAATCTCCTGCCGATAAAACACTGATTTTAATCAAAACTACAGGAAGTGACAAATTGCTGGAATCAGGATCTCTGCACCTCCACTATGCTGCTCTCAGGATAGGAGGCAAAAAAGATAGCCACAGCTTTCCTCACAAAAGGAATGCCCAACACTTGACAAACAGAATTAAAATGACTCCTTGGTCTTGCAGATACCTAGAATATATATCAAGAGAGATATATATATATATTATATATATATATATATATATATATATATATATATATATATATATATATATATATATATATATATATATATATATATATATATATATATATATATATATATATATATATATATACATATATATATATATATACACACACACACGGTAAAAAGGGGTCACATTACTCTGTTACATCAGTAAAAAAACAGAACAAAAAGTTTTAATATGAAATAATTTCTAAACATGTTGTTGTGTGTATTCATCACTGCTCCATTCTTGTGAAGGCGCCCCCTAGTGTTCTATGGACTCCAGTGCCAGTGGTCACATTTGCCCGGCAGCTCCTGCCGACTCCTGCATGTGGGTGTGGAGCGATTCCTTCTATTGTATACACCGGCCAGTGGGAATCTGTCACTAACACTGCACACATCTGGCGGATCATGTGAAAGGGAATAAAAAGGACACCGGGGGGCGCCATCACAGGAGTGGAGCAGCCTGATCTACACACAAGCTATTGCTTCCTAGGATTCTAATGAAACCATATTCAGTTTATCCTGAGCTGAGAGTAAACTGCTAGAGAAAAAGCTGTAACAGCACGTGTGTAATGGGGACATCCATCATGTGATGTATTTGTACGATGCCCGGCTTAGTGCTGTGCAGGAAATATCTGCTGTGCCTGCACATCTCACACAGAGGGGAGCAAGAAGGAAATGTCACAGTGCCGGATACAAAATGGAAGCTAGAACAATGCATTCGATGCCATGCAGCGGGTACTCAGGGTGGTGTGAAGGGTGGGACGCGGGGTGGTATTAAGGGTAGGGTGGTGTGTATGGTCATGTGTGGGGTAGTATGCGGGGTGGTGTGTAGGGTCCTAAGCAGGGTGGTATGTGGGGTAGGGTGGTAAGTGGAGTAGAGTGTAGGGTGGTACGCGGGGTGGTGTGTAGGGTGGTACGCGGGGTGGTGTGTAGGGTGGTACGCGGGGTGGTGTGTAGGGTGGTACGCGGGGTGGTACGCGGGGTGGTGTGTAGGGTGGTACGCGGGGTGGTGTGTAGGGTGGTACGCGGGGTGGTACGCGGGGTGGTGTGTGGGGTGGTACGCGGGGTGGTGTGTAGGGTGGTACGCGGGGTGGTGTGTAGGGTGGTACGCGGGGTGGTGTGTAGGGTGGTACGCGGGGTGGTGTGTAGGGTGGTACGCGGGGTGGTGTGTAGGGTGGTACGCGGGGTGGTGTGTAGGGTGGTACGCGGGGTGGTGTGTGTAGGGTGGTGTGTAGGGTGGTGTGTAGGGTGGTACGCGGGGTGGTGTGTAGGGTGGTACGCGGGTTGGTGTGTAGGGTGGTACGTGGGGTGGTACGCGGGGTGGTACGCGGGGTGGTGTGTGGGGTGGTACGCGGGGTGGTGTGTAGGGTTGTGTGTAGGGTGGTGTGTAGGGTGGTACGCGGGGTGGTGTGTAGGGTGGTACGCGGGGTGGTGTGTGTAGGGTGGTACGCGGGGTGGTGTGTAGGGTGGTACGCGGGGTGGTGTGTAGGGTGGTACGCGGGGTGGTCTGGTAAGCAGGACCGTTAGGCTATGTGTCCACAGTAAAAGGTCCCTGCGGATTTTTTTGCCTGAAAATCCGCAACTTTCGCGGCAAATCCGCACCCGCGGATTTGCCGCGGATTTACCGCGGATTTACCGCGGATTTGCCGCGGATTTTGATGCGGATTTTATTTTTTTTTTTTTCCCCATTCAAAACAGAAAATCCGCACCAAATCCGCACCAAACAATTGACATGCTGCAGTTTGTTCCGCATCAAAATCCGCGGCAAAATCCGCAGCGGAAAAATCCGCAGCATGGGCACAGCATTTCCAAAATGCCATTGAAATGGCTGGGGAGTAGCTGTGCTGCAGATTTTCGGCAAATCCGCGCTAAATCTGCGTCAAAATCCGCGTCAAATCCGCGATAAATCCTGTAGCGTGGGCACATAGCCTTACACTTCTAAACAGGACAGGTTTCTTCTGTCTGATGCCATTAGGTCTCACCTGAATAAATTTGGGTGGAAACTTCTGCCGCAGGTCTAGGAGTAAAGCGTCCACCCGCTGTCTCTGGAAGAAGGAGCTGGCTTCTTCCTTCTTTTTAGTCTTTGGTTTGGCTTTATCTGTGATGAGAAATACAATGTCCGACATGAACACAAGAAATAGTTTATATTCTTATCCTGCATGCTTACACCCTGCATAATGCCCCCTTGTGTCATTAGTACAGACGCGGCCACATCTGGGCAGGGCCATGGGGCTTTGTGTACAAGGGTTTTCCAGCTTCAGCTTCTATGGGATACCTATATTGTAGAATCATTTCAGAGCGGATCTCTAATACACTTGTATTATCAGAGTAGAATCAGGTGAGATTCTGTGACTGAAGGACTCCAAATTCCTGACACTATGTAGGACTCTGTATTAAAGGGGTTGTCTATTAAGTCATTAGGTCACTGATATCAGACCGTTGGGGTCCGATCAGCCTGCCAGGGTACAGCAGCTCAGCTCTTTTTGAAGTGAATGGGAGCGGAGATGCAATATTTGGGGACGGTCACTACAGAGCAGGGCGTTGTGATGTTCCTTCTCTTTATACAACCAGTCGCTAACAGAGCAGAAAATGAGGGGTCCGACTCCCAGCGCCCCCACACCAATCTGATGTTGATGACCGCAGATGTGTGTGATAGGGGTGAGACGAATAGGGTTAGAACCCCAAACTTAAAAAAGGGTAGTTGTTCTCTCCCTCAAGACACGACCCCTACCTGACATAGGAGGGGTAACACCCTAGTTTTTGGTGCCCCTGCTCCACGTCGACTGTCCCTATATACACCTTAAGAGACCCCCTTCAAAGCCACCAACACCGCAAAGTGCAATGTGTAAGTCAGTCTCAGTGCAGGGTTTGTTTAGTCCAGAACTACTGTTAATAAATGCCCTTCGGATATTTGTACTCCTCTGATCAAAAAGGCATTTATTGTGAACTAGTGACCGAAAAATAACGTGTCAATAACGCTAAATGATCGAATGGAATCACATCTGGTGTAGGATATCCTCCACAGACAGTACATGAAATGCTGCATCCAACAATAAAGTGCTAGATGCAAAATATCTCATCACCATACAGCGCGTTTCTCCCCCAAAATAGCTATATTGTAGTTCATCGGAAGATTGTCCTTAAGTATTGTAAAGCGGGGTTTACACGCTACAACATCGCTAGCATTGGCTAGCGATGTCAAGCGCGATAGTCCCCGCCCCCGTCGTACGTGCGATATTGTGTGGTCGCTGCCGTAGCGAACAATATCGCTACAACAGCGTCACACGCACATACCTGCCCTGCGACGTCGCTCTGGCCGACGATCTGCCTCCTTTCTAAGGGGGTGGTTCGTGCAGCGTCACAGCGACGTCACACGGCAGGCGGCCAATAGAAGCGGAGGGGCGGAGATGAGCGGGACGTTTCATCCCGCCCACCTCCTTCCTTCCTCATTGGCGGTGGACGCAGGTAAGGAGATGTTTGTTGCTCCTGCAGTGTCACACATAGCGATGTGTGCTGCCGCAGGAACGACGAACATTGCTAAAAAAAAAAAGAAAACGATTTTTTTGTTTCGGGACGACCTCTCCGTGGCAAACGATTTTGACCGCTTTTGCGATCATTTAAGGTCCCTCATAAGTGTCACACGCTGCGATATCGTTAATGCTGGATGTGCGTCACAAACAACATGACCCCGACGATAATTCATTAACGATATCGTAGCGTGTAAAGCCCGCTTTAGACTACAGCGAGTGTCCCATCTGCATGGTGGCTTCCGTATTTTTTTGTTTTTTTTATTATAAGTAGTTACTAGTGATGAGCGAGCACTACCATGCTCTGTACTCGTAACTAGTGATGAGCGAGCACTACCATGCTCTGTACTCGTAACTAGTGATGAGCGAGCACTACCATGCTCTGTACTCGTAACTAGTGATGAGCGAGCACTACCATGCTCTGTACTCGTAACTAGTGATGAGCGAGCACTACCATGCTCTGTACTCGTAACTAGTGATGAGCGAGCACTACCATGCTCTGTACTCGTAACTAGTGATGAGCGAGCACTACCATGCTCTGTACTCGTAACTAGTGATGAGCGAGCACTACCATGCTCTGTACTCGTAACTAGTGATGAGCGGGCACTACCATGCTCTGTACTCGTAACTAGTGATGAGCGGGCACTACCATGCTCAGGTGCTCTGTACTCGTAACTAGTGATGAGCGAGCACTACCATGCTCTGTACTCGTAACTAGTGATGAGCGGCCACTACCATACTCTGTACTCATAACCAGTGATGAGCGGGCACTACCATGCTCTGTACTCATAACCAGTGATGAGCGGCCACTACCATGCTCGAGTGCTCTGTACTCGTAACTAGTGATGAGCGGGCACTACCATGCTCGGGTGCTCTGTACTCGTAACTAGTGATGAGCGGGCACTACCATGCTCGGGTGCTCTGTACTCGTAACTAGTGATGAGCGGGCACTACCATGCTCTGTACTCGTAACTAGTGATGAGCGGGCACTACCATGCTCGAGTACTCAGTACTGGTAACTAGTGATGAGCGGGCACTACCATGCTCGGGTGCTCTGTACTCGTAACTAGTGATGAGCGGGCACTACCATGCTCGAGTACTCAGTACTGGTAACTAGTGATGAGCGGGCACTACCATGCTCAGGTGCTCAGTACTCGTAACTAGTGATGAGCGGGCACTACCATGCTCGGGTGCTCAGTACTGGTAACTAGTGATGAGCGGGCACTACCATGCTCGGGTGCTCAGTACTGGTAACTAGTGATGAGCGGGCACTACCATGCTCGGGTGCTCAGTACTGGTAACTAGTGATGAGCGGGCACTACCATGCTCTGTACTCGTAACTAGTGATGAGCGGGCACTACCATGCTCGAGTACTCAGTACTGGTAACTAGTGATGAGCGGGCACTACCATGCTCGGGTGCTCTGTACTCGTAACTAGTGATGAGCGGGCACTACCATGCTCGAGTACTCAGTACTGGTAACTAGTGATGAGCGGGCACTACCATGCTCAGGTGCTCAGTACTCGTAACTAGTGATGAGCGGGCACTACCATGCTCGGGTGCTCAGTACTGGTAACTAGTGATGAGCGGGCACTACCATGCTCGGGTGCTCAGTACTGGTAACTAGTGATGAGCGGGCACTACCATGCTCGGGTGCTCAGTACTGGTAACTAGTGATGAGCGGGCACTACCATGCTCGGGTGCTCGGTACTGGTAACTAGTGATGAGCGGGCACTACCATGCTCAGGTGCTCAGTACTGGTAACTAGTGATGAGCGGGCACTACCATGCTTGGGTGCTCTGTACTCGTAACTAGTGATGAGCGAGCACTACCATGCTCTGTACTCGTAACTAGTGATGAGCGGGCACTACCATGCTCTGTACTCGTAACTAGTGATGAGCGGGCACTACCATGCTCTGTACTCGTAACTAGTGATGAGCGGGCACTACCATGCTTGGGTGCTTTGTACTCGTAACTAGTGATGAGCGGGCACTACCATGCTCAGGTGCTCTGTACTCGTAACTAGTGATGAGCGGGCACTACCATGCTCGGGTGCTCGGTACTGGTAACTAGTGATGAGCGGGCACTACCATGCTCGGGTGCTCGAACATGTAAAGAGCAGTTGGACGCTTGGATAGGTGCGACTTGTATACCGAGTATAATGGAAGTCAGTGCCTAACACAAGCATTTTTCTGGAAGATTTCCCAGAAAAATGTTCGAGTCCCCCATTGACTTTTATTATACTCGGGTCATGCCCATCCAAGCGTCCAACTGCTCTTAATGAGTACCTGAGCATGGTAGTGCCCGCTCATTACTCATTGTTAGTAGTAAGACACCTCTATGGCTTACTCCTGGCGTATGAATGTCCCATACCTCTCTCCTCCTGGTCTTTAAAGTGCCACCAGTAGCCTTTAGAGGGATGATAGCGGCAGTAAGACATGGCCTCATCAAATGCGGACTGAATCCCATGAATGGCAGTGAGCTGAAAAAAAGAGAATTTTGTTACTTACCGTAAATTCTTTTTCTTGTAGTTCCGTCATGGGAGACCCAGACCATGGGTGTATAGCTACTGCCTCCGGAGGACACACAAAGTACTACACTCAAAACGTGTAGCTCCTCCCTTCTAGCATATACACCCCCTGCTAGCCAGTCCTAGCCAGTTTAGTGCAAAAGCTGAAGGAGGACATCCACCCACAAGAAGAGACAGAGTAAAACCCGGAAGAACCGGAACCTCTGTCTACAACAACAACAGCCGGTGAAGACACACGGAACAAGAAACCTGCCAACAGGCAATAGGGAGGGTGCTGGGTCTCCCATGACGGAACTACAAGAAAAAGAATTTACGGTAAGTAACAAAATTCTCTTTTTCTTTAACGTTCCTATGGGAGACCCAGACCATGGGACGTTCTAAAGCAGTCCATGGGTGGGAATAAACAGACAACTGAGAAGCAGGCGAAACCTAACTTCACAAATGGGCGACAGACGCCTGAAAGATGCGTCTGCCCAAGCCCGCGTCTGCCAAAGCATGAGCATGTCTTGGGTAGTGCTTCGAAAAAGTATGCAGACTAATTCGAGCTGCAGTCTGACAGACCTACTGAGCCGTAGCCTGGTGCTTGAAAGCCCAAAAGGCACCGACAGGTCTGATCAAGTGTGCCCTGATCCCCGGCGGGGAAGGCACTAGAGTACACTTGTAGGCATCGGCAATGGCCGACCTAAGCCAACGAACCAGGGTCGGCTTAGATGCCGAGAGACCGCTACGCTGACTAGCGGTCAGCACCAGAGAGAGGTGCACCGCCTAATAACGGCGGTGCGAGACACATAGATCCGGAGCGCCCACACCAGATCCTGGATATGCAACGCTTCCTCAAAGCGATGAACAGGAGCCGGACAAAAGGAAGGCAGGAAAATTGCCCCGGATAAGGTGGAAGCAGTAACCACCTTAGGGAAAAAAGTCCTGAGTCGGACGGAGACCACCTTGTCTTGATGCAAAAGACCAAAAAAGGGGGTGACTCCGAAGAGAGTGCAGCCAAAACTCTCTGGCGGGAAATTATGGCCACTAGAAAGACTACTTTCTGTGAAAGATGAAACAAAGAAAACTCCCTAAGAGGCGCAAAGGGGGATTTCCGGGAACCGTGAGGACCGGATTAAGGTCCCAGGGCTCCATAGACCGCCGGAAAGGCGGAATGATGTGAGATGCGCCCTTAAAGGAGCGCACCGGAGCCAGCCGGACGATACGCCGCTGGCACATACTGACAGAGCCGAGACCTGTCCCTTAATGAGGGATAGTCCTAGCTGTAGACCGGACTGTGGAAGGGACAGGAGGGTCGGCAAGGCCAAAAAGGTCAAAGGACACTTTGGAGCTCGAGTCATAGTGGAGATGACTTCAGGAAGGATACCAGAAGACGACAAGATCCAGGACTCAAGAGCTACGCCGTCAATCTGAGAGTCCAGAATTCTGGCGGAAAAAACGGACCTTTTGAGAAAAGGTCTGGACGGTCCGGAAGATGCCATGGCAACCCAACGGACAGAAGGAGCAGGTCAGGGTACCAAGCCTGCCTGGGTCAGTCTGGAGAATGAGAATGACCCGATGGCCCTCTTTACTGATCTTGCGCAGGACTCTGGACAAGAGCTAGAGGGTGAAATACGTAAAAGAGACGAAACTGGGACCAAACATGAACCAGTGCGTCTGCCGCAAAACCTGAGGATCGTGGACCACGGTTGGACAGCTGAAATAGTCTGCCTCGCAGTTTTCACATCTAGGATGTGGGCTGCGGATACGGTGGACTAGGAGTCCCTCGTCCACTGAAGAATGCGTTGAGCCGCCAACATTGCCAGGCGGCTGAGTGTCCCGCCCTGGAAGTTGATGTAGGAAAACGCTGTCACGTTGTCCGACTGGACTCGAATGTGCCTAGCCGCCAACAGATGGTGAAAGGCTTAGAGAGCTAGAAATACAGCTCTGATCTCCAGCACATTGATCCAGAGGGCTGATTCGGACAGAGTCCAAGCGCCCTGCGCTCCACGGTGGAGATATACTGCTCCCAAGGCGGAAAGACCAGCATCCTGGTGAGGATCACCCGGGACGGGGCCAGGAAGGAGCGTCCCTGAGACAGAGTGGCCGAAGCCACCACTGAAACGAGCCCCTGGTCAGTGGCGAAGCCACTACCCCGTGGAAGGAGGAAGTTCGCTTGTACAGCGGAAAACATCCAGTCTCAGAGGACGCAGGAGAAACTGGGCAAGGAATCGCTTCCATTGACGCCACCATCTGACCAGCACCTGTATTCGGTGTCTGATAGAACGACGTCGACCGCCAGCGGAGGAACTACTGTTCGACTAAGAGCAGCTTCACAAGTGCCGACAGAGTCTCGAATTGCGTCCCTGGGAACCTCTGGTTCGAAGTCAGAGTGGACTTGGACAGAATGACAAGCCACCCGAATTGGTTAGAGTGGCGAGAGTGAGCAAAGCACTCTGCTAAGAGTCTGCACTGGATGAAGCCCCGACAAGAAGACCGTCCAGGGCAAAAGATCACTGCTAATCCCTAGAGGTGCAGGACCCTAATCACAGCTGCCCCAATGAGAATACTCGAGGGGTCGTGGCTAACCCCAAGGGAAGAGCCACGAATTGGACCACTCCGATTGCAAAACGTAGCCAACGCTGGTGTGAAACTGCGATTGACACCTGCAGATAGGCATCTCTGATGCCGATGGCTGCTAGGGAATCTCCTTGGGTTCTTGATTGATCCGGTGACAAACACACGGAACAAGACCGAGACTCCATGTGAAAACGCCACACCTGATCATGCTTGAAAAGCTAAAGATCCAGGTCGGAAGGCACCGCCCTCTTCGGGGACTAGGAATAGATTTAAGCAGAAATCTCAGAACCGTTCCCAGTCGGGAACCGGTACAATTACTCCATTGGCCTGCAAGAAATGCCACGGCCTGTGAGAAGGCGGCGGCCTTGGAGCCGGGGGGGGTTGACAGAAAAAATCTGTTTGGCGGGTGGATAGAATTCCATCCCGTAGCCATGGGAGATATAATCCCGCCCCCACTGAACGGAGACGTGTTAAAACCATACGTCGCCAAGTGGAGAGAGCCTGTCCACCGACCAAGGACGTTGTTGGCGTGGCTAGATAGCTCGGAGGAAGCTGACTCAGTGGCAGCATCTCCTGCGGTCTATGAAGACGCAGCTTCGAGCGCCATTTGGGTCTATGAACCTTGGCAGAGCTAGAGGACGAGGACGAGGGCTTAGAGAACGATCAGATGAGGAACGGAAACAACCGAAACCTCAACTGATTCCTGCCCTGGACAGGTTCCCTGGTTTAGGTTTGTGGCAAGGAAGAACTCTCCCCGCCAAGAGCTTCCTGAATTTCATCCAGTTGGTTCCGAAGAGACTGGTCCCACAAAAGGGACCCAGCAAGGAACTTCTATAGAGGCATCTGCCTTCCATTTCCGAAGCCACAGGAGCCTGCAGATAGCGTGGAAGTAGCCAAGGCCACCGCCGTGCGGTGTCCAGCATGGCAGACATGGCATAGGATGAAAGGACTGAAGTCTGGAAGTTCAGGCAACCGTTTCGGCATAGAGTCCCTGTGAGGGAATGCATCTCCTCCAGAGAAGCAGAGAAGGCTACAAAAAAACCGCACTGCTGTAAAGCTGAGGAGAACGAAGCTCCTGCCGCCCCCATACAGATTTGGCCAGAAGGACAACCGGGCGGACCGCAAAACCTTAAGTGAGGAGCCATCAACCACTGACATAACGGTCCGGGCTGAGCCACCTGAGGTGAATGAGCCCACTTCTTGACCACCATTGGTGGACAGGGAAAAAAACAGTCCTCAGAATCACGCTTCATGGGAAGCGACTGTGAGAGCGGACCCTGGGCTTGGTCACAGTGGCCTGAAAACTGGAGTGGTTAAGGAACACACATTGTGTTCTCCTAGGCAAGGTAACTCCGGTGGATTGAGGTCCAGTACAAAATTAATGTACCGTGGGATCCTTATAGAGGTGCCGTCAGCCACTGATACAACTATCCGGGCTGAAAGTCTAGACACCGGAGGGACCACCCTTGGCGAATGAGCTCACTCCTTAACCACCTCTGATGGGAGGGGGAAACAGGCAGCAGAACCCCGCTTTGGGGTCTGACAGGACAGGCTGTGGGCTTGGACATAGTGGGCTGAAAACTAGAGTGGTTAAGGAACACACTCCTTGTCCTGTTAAAGGTATACTGATGCCTTTCTGCTAGCGGGGAATACTCCCCTGATACAGGCGGATGGAGGTCCAGTACAAGTATAATGGACGCAATCCAATCATTAGCATCTGCGTCACCTACGGACGGATCAATGGTACATAAAGAAGCGTCCGAGCCCCTGGTAGAGACATCCTCCTCGTCCAGTGAGTCAGCTCGTAATCAGAGCTGCGGGACGGGGAGGACAGGGGACCCTGCGTCTCCTGTCAGGAGGACGGGGTCTGAGACCAGAAGGAGAGTCCTCTGTGAGCTTTGCTGAGCGAGCTGAGAGAATGCATCTCCTCTTAGCAGAAAACGCCCCCACTAATGAGCCTCCAAGCTGAGGGGCCACAGTGGTTATGAGCTCGGCCGTACGAGACTACCTGCAGTGGAGAATAAAAACAGCCTGCAGCCTCGCTCTGTGAGACATGCTGCAGAGGTGGGGGCTCTGTCTAGAATGGCCCCCAGCATATATAAACAGATAAAATAAGCAGCTGCACAAACCGGAGGTTGTGGCTCCCAGATCGTTTAAACAGACATGTCTGTGCCCTCTAGCCCTCAGCCCAGGCCCCCACTTGTCACAACGGGGAATCTCTGTGCCTATGCAGGCACAGGGAAAGCTGAGAAAATGGCGACCGTAGCGAGGAGAGGGGCGGGGCCTGCTCTGAGAGCGGCAAATGAGGTAGCCAGGGGAGGGAATCCTTCCTCAGTGAGGAGTGTCCCTTCCCTGTGCTGCGCAGCCGCTGGGCGGAGCCATCCTGTCTCTCTGCGTGACTGACAAGCAGAGGCAGTGGAAACCGAAACTAGGCCTCAGGGAAAGCCGGGGCCTAGAGTAAAACATGCGGCCAGCGTGCAGGCACCATCGGCGCGGTTCTCCAGTGAAAACTGGAGAACCGGCCGGAAACGTTAACACAAAACAGAAAACACACTCCCCCAATAAATAAATATAAAGGACCCCTGGAAAGACCACTTTCTGTGGTAATAACGTCTCATATACTTAGCTTGTGAGACGCAGGTTGCCAGGTCCCTGGGGGGTGATAGCTCCGTCCAGCAGGATCCTGAACAGGGCTGTGGATGGAGACCGGTCTCCTGCAAAGCAGTGAGAACCGTGTTGGCTCCCACTTCAACCCAGAGCCTCTCAGAGGATGTGAAGGAGCGCGGCATGTGAAGGCTCCAGCCTTGTAAAGTCAACCTTAACAGCACCGCCGACAGAGTGGGGTGAGAAGGGACATGCCGGGAGTCCAGACTGGACCCGCTTTTCTTCCAAATCTTTGATCCAGAAGGAAAAATCTCAAAATCAGAGAATGCATGTGTGTGTGTGACCTCCTGAAACACAAAGCATTGAACTGGCTAGGACTGGCTAGCAGGGGGTGTATATGCTAGGAGGGAGGAGCTACACGTTTTGAGTGTAGTACTTTGTGTGTCCTCCGGAGGCAGTAGCTATACACCCATGGTCTGGGTCTCCCATAGGAACGTTAAAGAAATCAAAGAACAAGGTAAGGGTTAATGTTATAATCGGATTGGAAAATCATCGTAAAAGAAACTATTTCACCAAATCAATCTGACAAAGACAACTCTATAAAACCCTAAATGATAAACTACGTCTACAGGAACTAGCAAAGCAATGCAGGCGAGGAGAGTGCGCAACTTCAATAGTCATGTGCCCGACCGGCAAGAAGTGCGAGGCAGCTGCAATCACACACACACACATCAGTATATAGCTCCCCATTTATGCATAGATTGTGCCCAAAATGGATCCTACCGCTCTGGAGTTGATCACCGATCCGAGGTCTGGAGCCTGGTAGATCACCCCTGCTATGATGTAGTAGTCGGCCAATGGAATAGCTGCGGAGAGAACGGCAACAGGTCAGCAAATGTGGGCTTTACTTCTATGGACACCAAGATATTGCCGTGCTAGACTCTGTTCACATTACATTTACCAAATCTGTCTGATAACTCCCAGCTTAAATGAAGGCCTAAAGAGTATACAGCGGCTGGTATAAAGAGGAAAGCAGAGGCTGCGTACAATACGAGACATATAAAAATAAAGGGAACATCATCTTGTTGTATAAGTGTTCCCTTCATTTTTTTTGAGCAGTGTATATATATATATATTCTACCTTACTTTCCCAAACATTATTGCGGTTGTGTTGCAGTATTGAAGTTCATGCTCCTTCAGAAGCTGCTTTCAACTGCTGCTCAGCAAGATCCCTAGATAATATTGCAACCCATCAGTGTACCGGTTTCGTTCCTTCTCTGCTCTCTCCTTTACTGAATAATTGAAAGCCCTGCCCACAGGTTCTTTACATGCAGTGTTAAGATCTTGCTGAGCAGCAATTGAAAGACGTTCAGCATGGCATTTTGGAAAAAAGGACTCAAAATAAGATAAAGTATATTATATAAAAAATGTTTACATTTGCAAAGCCAAGTGACGTCAGATTTCACAACTTTGGTGTGGTCACTAATGGATTAAACATCTACCCCCCTGAATTTCGCTGTTCAGCAGGTTATGGCACCACCACAGGTAGCATTATGGTTTCCGCATCCTTCTGGCATCCATGGTGCCGGTCAGTATGGCCGCTTTCTGTAGTTTTGTATAGGTTTGATCTCACTTCCTAGGATATCATGGCATCGGCTCCCAGCAGCGGGACACACCGGATTCAGGTCGGCACATGGAGACCCTTCTCCCAATAATGGACCAAGGATATGTTTTCCAGGGTCCAATCTATTTTATCACTGTGCACCTAGGCGTGCGTGGCCTGGGAAGTGTAAGGGGGACTACTCTGCCCCTCATCCAGCTTTCCCAGAAACAGATAGAAGCAAGATCCGGTGTTTATATCCACGATCCGATACTTACAGTCCTGCTGTATAATGCTCACCCTGTGCAGGCGACTGCCGCTGCTGCTTCCTTATTATGAACAGTATGGGCTCCTGTGCATGCAGCAGGATATACTCCACACCGACCATCTGACTGAGAGAAGACAGAAACGTCACAGGGTTAATATCAGCGCAGGAAATCTTGGGCCCCGAGACACTTTATTACAGACACTACAGGTAATAATACACCAAATTAATTGCATTATTTGTCCTTATATCCTAGCCATTGTAGCATGAGGACCACACCTATTGCATATATAAACCACTAAGAAAACTTGGGATGGTGCATTTGTGGCGCCCCTGAGGCTTCTGTCGCCACAGAGATATTGCACCTCACCCAGAGGTGTGATGTCCCATCCTGGGTAAGAATGAGGTCATATGCCGTTCCACAGACTAAACTTGCACACACCAATTGGTAGGCATACACTGGGTCAGGGATAGTGGCAGCAACCCCCATAGATGTATTCATGGGGCCATAAGTCCCATTTCTGGTCCCAATAGTGTGGGTGGGGCCTAGTCAGTGGGTGTGTGGGAGGGGTCAGCAAGTGAGAGTAGACAAGGCAACCAGGAAGTTCAAGGGCACTGAGTCTGGAGAGGGAGGAGGAGAGGGAGGAGGAGAGGGAGGAGGAGAGGGAGGAGGAGAGGGAGGAGGAGAGGGAGGAGGAGAGGGAGGAGGAGAGGGAGGAGGAGAGGGAGGAGGAGAGGGAGGAGGAGAGGGAGGAGGAGAGGGAGGAGGAGAGGGAGGAGGAGAGGGAGGAGGAGAGGGAGGTAGTTACCTCAGGAGAAAGTGACAGAAGGAAGTTCCTGGTGGAGATCCTGGGGTCTAGTTAGGCCCAGGTGACACCTAAAGAAAGAAAGGATCCCAGGGCCACGGAAGGGCATATTGGCTCGTGGCCTGTTCCACTGGAAGATTGGGTGGAGGGATCTGGCTGCATTCAGGGACGGTCCCCAGACAGAGGGAAGAAAGACAATTCCTCAAAAGTAACACCGAAGGCCTGGGGGTGGTTGCAAGCGCCCAGGGCCACAACCTGCCACAGACCCCCGGTGAAGGGGGCAAGATACAACTGCGGTCAGCCCCCTTTGTACAGGCTCTGTGGTGGAGGCCAAGACCAGCACAGCTACAACGGTCAAGGATGATAAGTCAGTCAGGAAAGAGACACAGGAGTGGTGCACCGGGATTGGCGGCGGCCCCTGACAGTGGATCCTGGCACGCCATGGGCAACCGGTCCGCGGCCGAATTGAACTGAACAGTGAGTAAAACCATCTGAACTGCAAGCCCTGTGTCGTCTGTTTTATCCTGCACTGCGTCCACCAACACCATAGACTTTACCAAGCACCAAAGGTTGCCCTGGGGTACCTGCTCTACCTGTGGAGAGCAAGAAACACCTCAGCTGCCATAACATCAGCCCCGGAGGTCCCTTCCAGCAGCTGCGGCTCCATAGCTGCAAATTACCACAGGTGGCGTCACGAATCTTATATAAACTTTAACACTATCATCACCTCCCCAATACCACCACATTAATTGACTCCACCAGGGTCACGGAATCGGGCCCCGCCACCGCTGACTACCCTGGACTAGTCCGGCCCGACACAGAGTCACCTAAGGCCCTGGGGTTGGCAAGTCACGTTTCCTTAATATCAATCTTTATTAAACACAGTATTAAAATTTCTTTTTTACATACATTTGTGTAAACAAAAGGTCACTATGTACTCTAGTCTAGACATGCCATTGTATTCACTGTGATCCTCATTAACTTACACTTCGTATGTCTATAGTTAACCCAATCCCATATCCTTGTCAATCTCTAGATATATGTACACCTTTTCGGGCAATCTACTTATAATTAATAATTATGTCCTACCTTATACCTCCTGTCAAGCCCTCAACATTAACACTATTGCAATACTATTCTTCCTGTCTATTACAATTTCCGCACCGGCTATATCTCATATAGCTACTGTCATATGTGTGTATTATAAAACCTTCTTTTTGCAAAATCTCGCGTCGACAGAAGGGAAACACCAAATACACGTCACTACTCATGTGACATGAATTACGGATCACATGCACCGCTATACAAAGGCGCACTTTTCGATCTTACATACACACATCCCTTGAAGAAGTGGGAAACGCGCGTCGGGACTAAGGACAGCCAAGCCAAGTAACTACAATTGTCAGGTCAGTACTTGCTACACACTGAATACCATATGACTATGTAACTCTTTAAGTAGATTGCCCGAAATGGTGTACATATATCTAGAGATTGAAAAGGATATGGGATTGGGTTAACTATAGACATACTAAATGTAAGTTAATGAGGATCACAGTGAATACAATATAGTATATCCTAAAAGATACATTAACATAAACACATAGTATAACCTAATATCTTGTTCCCATAATACTATATAGAGTTATCTAGTTTAAATAGGGTGAATCTTGGATGTGCAGCAATAGACCTCAACCGCTGGTGTAATGGCATGTCTAGTGAGAGTACAGTGACCTTTTGTTTACACAAATGTATGTAAAAAAGACATTTTAATAGTGTGTTTAATAAAGATTGATATTAAGGAAATGCCCCATCCCGAGTTTTCTTAGTGGTTTATATAGGTAATAATACACCACCTGAAGCACTCGCTGACCATGGTGGAGGGGTCATGTTCCCGGCACATTTATTGGACCCTGCACGGCACACTATGGGCAGAGAAGATCGAGATCACAGGCCATGGCTCGCAGTGTGTGTATATACACTACTGACAGCTCAGCAGGGAATATGAGACCCCCACATCTCTCCAGTTTACTGACAGGAGCAATCCCAGTCACTATAGTATAACGGGTAAGTGCACTGGGATTGCACTGTATGATAGTCTCATGGGCAGTTACAGGACCGTGCTCCTGGGGAATAGCTTAAAGGGGTTGTCTAGGTTTGGTATGAAAGTCTACAGTCGTCCTACAAGACTGCAGACTTGTGAATCCTCGCTGTCAGGATTCTCGGGTGCAAAGTCCTGGCGGTCATGTGACCGTGACACTTTCAGCCACATACCAACTAGACGTGCAAACAGTCATGTGGAGTCGGTATAAAATGGATTGACTCCTAAAATATATAATAAATTGGGTACAGCGGTTCAATGCAGAATGGGCTGAATATGTTTTCATAATAATATGGGAAAATTATGAAATATCCTATAAATGTCTGATCTAGGCTATCAGTCGAGCTGAATCTGTGCTGCACTTTATGTATATGATCAGTAGTGAAGCTCCTCCTTTACAGATCGGAGTCAGGGAAATTGAGGAGTTGCAGCTTTGGCTTACCCACTCCCCAGAGCAGCCCTGGGGTACGCAAGCATTTTTCCAGACAATCTTCTGGAAAAGTGCTCAAGTTCCCCATTGACTTCCATTACATTGTGTACATGAGTCGCACCAGGCCGAGCATTCAAATGCTTGCTAAGTGGACCGAGCGCCCGAGCATGGTAGTGCCCGCTCATCAGTACTGGATGCCAGTGGCAGTGCACTTCTGAACACTGACACATGTAACGAGCAGCACGGCCATACTGTCTGCCTGATGTGAGCGCCCTCCTAGCAGCTTTGTCTCTATAGCATAAGAGAAGCGCACAGGGCCTGACGCTGTCCGGATCCAGCGATATGCCCAGCCTCAGAGAAGCGCACAGGGCCTGACGCTGTCCGGATCCAGCGATATGCCCAGCCTCAGAGAAGCGCACAGGGCCTGACGCTGTCCGGATCCAGCGATATGCCCAGCCTCAGAGAAGCGCACAGGGCCTGACGCTGTCCGGATCCAGCGATATGCCCAGCCTCAGAGAAGCGCACAGGGCCTGACGCTGTCCGGATCCAGCGATATGCCCAGCCTCAGAGCAGCGCTTGCACTCCTTCCCTAGATAACCGGCCACGATGACAGCTGCAGTAGTGGCTGGTCACAGAGGCAACAAGCGGCTCTCAATAGAATTAAAACGCTCTTAATTCTTGAGAACAGAGGATTTTTAGAGGAGTTTTAACCATTTTAGAACTTGAGGCATTCCCTTACAGTAATTCCTATGGGGGTTATATTTACGAATTAAACTATGGCTCCACCTTATAGGAGCGCAGCAATGAGGGCATAATACAGGGTCTCTAATGGCATCCTGCTCCTCCAGTCCGGCACTACACATAAGGCCTCTTTCACACGTCCGTGAAAAACCACGCATGTTTTTCACGGACGTGTCAGAGGTGCGTTTTGCCCTCAGTGAGCCGTGTTTATGGCACACGTGCGTTCTCTGTGTGTTATCCGTGATAACACACAGAGAATGGGAACTTTCTACTCACCTGTCCCTGGCATCCCTGTCCGTGGTGCTGATCTTCGGTCTCCGGTCCTGCCGACTCCCCGCTGCTGCTGCTTCCGGCCGCAGTGAAGTGAATATGTAATGAGCGGCGGTCAGAAGCAAGTGACAGCAGAGGCAGAGACAGCAGGGCTGGAGAAGGGGAGTAAAGTTTTTTTTTTTCTCGCAGACACATGTATTTTCTCCGGTGCGTGTCACACGGAACACATCCGTGAGGTCCGTTTGTGTTACGTGTAACCCATTTGCGTTCCGTGTGACACCCGTGATGCCAGAGAGAAAACGGACATGTCTACGTGTGGAGCACACGGGCACACGGTCCATGACAGAATACGCACGTGAACGCAGACCCATTGATTTTAATGGGGTACGTGTGCCCGTGTCTCTGGTACGTGAGCAAACGGACAAACACATACCGGAGACACGGACGTGTGAAGGGGGCCTAATACAGTCTATCAGGTTTGCCTGGCATTTCTTCTAGTAAGGGCCGGTTCATGTGTCCAAGAAACACGATCCGTGCTCCGATCAGTATACCCGGCCTGACCGCGCCTCTCCTGGCCTGGGCGACTGCCTCATCTACATAAATGAGGCACTGCGATCAGATTAGGAGATCCAGTGATCAGGTTGATTACATTGATCTGAGTATGGACCCTGAACATAAACTGTGTGAATCTGGCCTATAGCTGGGCTAATACTTTACAACAGTCATAAAGAGGAGTAGTCCGCTCTCCAGAGACATCCAATTTTATGGGGGGAAAAAAATCCTCACCTGCCATTCCTCTATTACTCCTCCTGGAAAAGTAGAAAAGAAAACTACAACTGTGTGTTACCAGCTGCAGGGCCTGTGTGTCTCGGATAGGCCGGGTACACATATCCGGCTTTTCGCCGGTTTGACGGATGCGGCGCACGCCAGTATAGTATGATACAGTACAGCGGCCGCACCGCAACTTCCAGGTCACATGCTCCAGTCACATGACAGCATGTGACCGGCGCTTGTTGCGCTGCCAGTGTACTGTACACACTGTACTGGAGTGTGCCGCATCCGTCAAACCGTCAAAAACCGGATATATGTACCCGGCCATAACAAGTCCAAGGCAGCTTCTCCCCACTCAGCTGGACTGACAGCTCTCTCCCCATACACACTCACAGAGTCAAGGGGAGCATCTGCTGGAGACCGCACTCTGATTACTCATCCGAGAAGCTCAGTGTCCAACCCACATTCTAAAGTATGTTTTACTGTGAAACGCATTTCCGAATAACACACACGGCTCCGGTAGCTTCATGTGGTCCAGGCAGTGTGACTCTCCTATCAGGCTCCCTTTGACAGTAGTGGGACCTAATGACGGTCCCTGTATGAGCCTCACCACATCACAGCACCCCGCCATTCTCTGGAGAGGGGGAATCTTTTCAGCTGATTCCCTTCTTTGCCCAGGGACGAGTGATAACAGATATAGCCGTTAGCCACTTACTCCATCAACGATATAGCAATCCCCGCAGAACTTACTTCAGGTGATCAAGGGTTAGCCGCTGCATTTTAACCACTTCATTATTGCAAGTCCTGTCATAGAAAGGGTTACTCCGCTCCGAGAAATAGTCAAGGACGGTGCCAGTATTTAAGATGGGGATCCAGGAGCTGTCCACCCACGAGATGCTGAGCAAGTTATCTGCAACAAATCAAAAGTGAGAGAGAGAGAGGCGACGACGGATCAGTGGTGATAGAGAGGCGACGACGGATCAGTGGTGATAGAGAGGCGACGACGGATCAGTGGTGATAGAGAGGCGACGACGGATCAGTGGTGATAGAGAGGCGACGACGGATCAGTGGTGATAGAGAGGCGACGACGGATCAGTGGTGATAGAGAGGCGACGACGGATCAGTGGTGATAGAGAGGCGACGACGGATCAGTGGTGATAGAGAGGCGACGACGGATCAGTGGTGATAGAGAGGCGACGACGGATCAGTGGTGATAGAGAGGCGACGACGGATCAGTGGTGATAGAGAGGCGACGACGGATCAGTGGTGATAGAGAGGCGACGACGGATCAGTGGTGATAGAGAGGCGACGACGGATCAGTGGTGATAGAGAGGCGACGACGGATCAGTGGTGATAGAGAGGCGACGACGGATCAGTGGTGATAGAGAGGCGACGACGGATCAGTGGTGATAGAGAGGCGACGACGGATCAGTGGTGATAGAGAGGCGACGACGGATCAGTGGTGATAGAGAGGCGACGACGGATCAGTGGTGATAGAGAGGCGACGACGGATCAGTGGTGATAGAGAGGCGACGACGGATCAGTGGTGATAGAGAGGCGACGACGGATCAGTGGTGATAGAGAGGCGACGACGGATCAGTGGTGATAGAGAGGCGACGACGGATCAGTGGTGATAGAGAGGCGACGACGGATCAGTGGTGATAGAGAGGCGACGACGGATCAGTGGTGATAGAGAGGCGACGACGGATCAGTGGTGATAGAGAGGCGACGACGGATCAGTGGTGATAGAGAGGCGACGACGGATCAGTGGTGATAGAGAGGTGACGACGGATCAGTGGTGATAGAGGTGACGACGGATCAGTGGTGATAGAGGTGACGACAGATCAGTGGTGATAGATGAGTGATAATTTGAAGAACAACCCGTTCCTATAATGGTCTGGTCCGCGATCTCTGCTTGCTGTCAGTGAATAGGAGTATGATTTGATTATTATAGCCACAGTAATGCATTGCAGGCAGCCTGGCCGCTCTTTAGGACAGTATCTACTATGCATAAAGCTTTATCAGCTCCTGGAATCCACTCGATCCTCCCCTATCACGATAGAACTAGGGGATCCCGTAATATCCTGCAGCTGGGGGCTTCACACAGAGAAGCAGAAGGCTTCATTACAGGGCACAACCCTGGTCTGTGCGCCTCCTCGTATGTATCCGCCGCCACAAGCAGAAAGCACCCCGCAGACAGTCACTAACCTCTGATATCCACCGCCGCCATGGTGAAACGCACACACAGGCTTCCGGAACGCAGACGATGTGGTATCAAAATCGTATAAGGACATAAGTGTTTCCGGTGCAGTAGTTAGCGGCCATTTTGTCGGAGACCATCCCCCTCCTAGCAGAGCGCAGCAATGGCGGGCAGGTAATGAGGACACCAGTGTCTTTACCTCTACCGCTCCAGTGTCAGCGGCTGTTTCGGTGCGGGCATGGCGCCCTCTGCGTGTAGGAGGACTGCATTACAGTAACTCCTGAACTATGGAAACAAATGATGCGTCTGCACGAGGGCTTGTTTTTGAATGAGTTGTAGCTGTTATTATAGACAGCATTTATCATCACGTGGTTTATTAGGGGTCATTCTGTGGTAATGATGACGCGGCAGCACGATGCTCCAGGTCAGTGCGGTTACAGCAATACCAAACTCGTGCTTGAACCTGCAGGATCAGTGACCCTCATCATCAGTATGGCGGGATATAGTCAAAATCAATGAATCACAGCCAAAGACGAGGGCTCATGGGAGCACAAAGATGTCAGCAGTCTGGACCTTCAGTAGACAGCCCAGCTGCCATGTCAACCCATTTGCACCAACTATGGGCACCAGATCGGATGCCCCATCACCGCCGCACAGCGGCGGACTGGAGTACCTGGGGCCCACCAGGAAAAATCAATCTTGGGGCCCACCAGCACCATGCAGTTACCGTACTGTATATAGCAGGGGTGGGATTCAAATTTTTAACATGTTATCTGTAAACCCCGCCCATTTGAAAACCACACCCATTCTGTAACCACATCCATTCTGTTAGCCACACCCATTTTCACGCAATTTCCTCAACCAAAAAATACAAGTAATTTAAAGTAAAATCTCCTTCCCCTTCCTCTCCTGTCCAGCACCAGTTGTTCCAGTCACTGTCAGTCTTATTGTATTAAATGATTTTTCTACAGTTTTTAAAAATTATTACTAAAGGAGCCCTGCTAAAATTGGAATGGACGACCTTCCCCATACAGATCCCATCCCATTATGGCCTCTTTCCCCTGCAGATCCCATCCCATTATGGCCTCTTTCCCCTGCAGATCCCATCCCATTATGGCCCCTTTCCCCAGCAGATCACATCCCATGTGCTCCTTTTCCCATATAGCTCCCATCTTATGTGGTCCCTCTCCCCATATAGCTGCCATCTTAATGCGGCTCCTCTCCCCATATAGCCACATATAGCTGCCATCTTAATGCGGCTCCTCTCCCCATATAGCCACATATAGCTGCCATCTTGTGGCCCCTCTCCCCATATAGCCACATATAGCTGCCATCTTAATGTGGCCCCTCTCCCCATATAGCCACATATAGCTCCCATCTTATGTGGCCTCTCCTCATATAGCCACATATAGCTGCAATCTTAATGTGGCCCCTCTCCCCATATAGCCACATATAGCTGCCATCTTAATGTGGCCCCTCTCCCCATATAGCCACATATAGCTGCCATCTTAATGTGGCCCCTCTCCACATATAGCCACATATAGCTGCCATCTTAATGTGGCCCCTCTCCCCATATAGCCACATATAGCTGCCATCTTAATGTGGCCCCTCTCCCCATATAGCCACATATAGCTGCCATCTTAATGTGGCCCCTCTCCCCATATAGCCACATATAGCTGCCATCTTATGTGGCCCCTCTCCATGCATCTTCGGGTCACTGAGCGCTTATCTGCTCCAAGCACCGGTGGCCTCTCCTTTGTCTTCCGTCTTCCTCCGCAGCTCTCTGCACACTAAAGGTATGTGCGCACTAGGAGTTTTTTGTGCGTTTTTGGCTGCAGAAAAACGCACAAAAATGCACCCGCGGTAAAAACGCGATGCGTTTTTACGTTTTTGGCTGCGTTTTTGCTCACTGCTTTTTTATGCGTTTTTTATCAGTGAACAATGCCATTAAAGATTGTTGAAAAAAAAGATCTGATGTCATTTCCTTCTTCAATATGTTCTTCATTCTCCACTAGTGTATGCAGGAGAGCAGACAGCTGCAGAACTACAAGGCTCAGCATGCTCCATCCAGGACTGTATGCAGGAGTTTTTTGCCCTCCAAAAAAATGACGTGGGCTTCGCCATATTTTTGTATGCTAGCCAGGTACAGCAGGCAGGTACGGGCTGCCCCCAACCCCCAGCTGCCTATTTGTACCCAACTGTGAACCAAAAATATAGGGAAGCCCTTTTTTTTTTATTTCATGAATTTCATTAAATAATTAAAAAAAAAATGACGTGGGCTTCGCCATATTTTTGAGTCCAGCCATGTACAACTAGGCAGCTGGGGATTGGAATCCGCAGTGCAGGGTGCCCAAGCTTTCTGGGCACCCCCTCTGCGAATTGCAGTCCGCAGCCACCTAAGAAAATGGCGCTTTCATAGAAGCGCCATCTTCTGGCGCTGTATCCAACTCTTCCAGCTGCCCTGATGTCGGGTGGCTCGCTGGGTAATAATGGGGTTAGAGCTAGCTGTATATTATCAGCTGGCCCTAAGCCCGAAATTCATGGTGTCACGCCAATATTAGACATGGCCACCATGAATTTCTAGTAAAGATAAAAAAAAAAACGCAACACACAGAAAAATATTTTTATTAGAAATAAAACATAACACAATTAGTGACTCCATCTTTATTGAAATAAAGAACCCCCCTCCGCAGTAATCCTGGGTCAGGGTCCCACGCCGTCCAATCAGGATCCAATATCATCTGATCGTTTGCTGGAAGGCAGAGCGATCAGATGATGTGTCAGGATCAAGGATGTGAATCACATCACACATCAGCTGATTGTATAAAAGCCGTTTATACAATCAGCTGATGCATCAGTGCAAAACAAAAACAAACTACACACTTCAGTGCAGACTCCTGTCAGACCGATCAATGCAGGACCCGGCGGTAATCAGCTGATAAAGTCTCCTGACGGCATCAGCTGATAGTTTAGCCGGCCGGGTAGTAAAAAGACGGCGTCACCGCTGTCACTATCACTGTCAGCTGATTCCGTCAGGTGACCGCATCAGGTGATCAGCACCAGGTCCTGCAGCTATCGGAGGTGTCCCGGCCGTCTGCACACAGCTGGAGCCGCGGTACCGGGAGCGGACATGGCACCGGGAGGCTGCAGACAGGTGAGTATGAGGGGCTCCTGCTCACTCCCCAGGACCCCGCACCCCCCCTTCGGGGCCCCCATACACCCTTCCTGGGCCCCTGCACTCCCACCCCGGGGCCCCTGCTCACTCTCCGGGCCCCCGCACCCCCCCCCCGGGGCCCCTGCTCGCTCCCCGGGCCCCCGCACCACCCCCGGGGCCCCTGCTCGCTCTCCGGGCCCCTCATCCCCCCCCCTGGGGCCCCTGCTCGCTCCCCGGGCCCCCGCACCCTCCCCCGGGGCCCCCGCCTTCTATACTCACATGCTGCTGCAGCCAGTGGGGTGACGCCGGTCCATCCTCCGCAGCACACAGCGCGATGCTGCCAGCACCTGCACAGGAAGGAAGCAGTCATCACTCTGAGACTGCCTCCTCCTGCAGTGTCGCTGCGCAGATGAGTCAGAGCCGCGCGGCACTGACAGTGACAGCAGGGAGAGCGGGGAGATCGCTCTCCCTGCTTGCCGCTCCAGAGGGAATGGGATTGTCACTAATCATATCGGCAATGTGCCGATATGATTAGTGAAATTACCGGCCAGGGGGGGCCTCTCACACACATCCATAGGGGCCCAGGTGGGGTAGGGGGCGGGGCCTAGGGGGCGTGGCCATCAATACCAGGGGCCCACCGGGGGTTCTCCCGACCTCCTGGTGGGCCAGTCCGCCCCTGCCGCCGCACCACTTAGTGCCACTGCTGTCAGAGGTAGGTGTTGGCAGTGTAAGAGTGTGCACAGGCACCTTCCCACGTCCCACCACATGATACCAGAGGAGTTATCTGTTACTATGAATTACCTCATCTGATCCTTTTGTCTCCAGTGTTTGGCAGCAACTTACTACACTTTCCCCATTGGGACTAATAAAGGTACTGTGATTGGCACTGTGACGTGGGCAGTGGTGCTGAGTCTAATAGGCTTACTATGCCCGGCTCTGTGGTCAGGGCAGTGACACTGGGTCTAATAGGCTTACTATGCCTGGCACCATGGTCAGAGCAGTGTTGATGGGTCTAATAGGCTTACTATGCCTGGCACTGTGGTCAGGGCAGTGTTACTGGGTCTAATAGGCTTACTATGCCTGGCATGGTCAGGGCAGTGTTACTGGGTCTAATAGGCTTACTATGCCTGGCATGGTCAGGGCAGTGTTACTGGGTCTCTCTTTTGGGTTAGTGTTGCCGTCATTGTGATGTGGGCATAGACGCTTGGACTCTAATGATCATACTGTGGTTGGCACTGTGATGAGGGCAGTGTTGCTGAGTCTCCTGTACTGTGGATGGCATTATGATAGGAGCAATGTGCCTCGCTTTTGATATTATTGCTGATGCTAAAACCCTAACCTAGTAATATGGTCTCATTTGTCACAGGAGCACAGTAGCAATCCTAATAGGGGCCAGTGCTCAAGAATCGTTGAGGCGTGTTATTGTCACGCCCCCGGTGTACCGGCACCGCTTCTTACCCACTGATCCAGTCTCTATGTCACGGCACCACTCCTTACCCACTGATCCAGTCTCATCGTCACGGCATCACTACTTACCCACTGATCCGGTCAACGTGCCCACCGGTCATGGCTGCTGCTCCCGCTCGTGCTCTCCTGCGTCCTGTTCCTGGTCTCTTGAGTCTGACTCTGATTCTTAGGCACATGCATGTGTATAGGGCGGGGCCGCGCCCACTCACCTTGTCTTATAGGCCCAGCACTCCTGAAACAGGATATGGCTGAGACAGGTGCAGAGTATATAAGACTCCCCTTCCCATATGGGTGGGGCCTGATCAACGTGTTCTGTAAGCTAGGTGTTCAGGTCTCCTAGTGCCTTGCCTCTCTCTAATCCTGTGTCTTCCACAGAGCCAGCCCTGCTACCTTAACCTGGTCCTGACTGCGGATTGCCCAGGAAGTCCTCCGGTGACTGTCGGCTGTGACTCCCATCATCTGCCTTCAGCCTGACCCTGTCTCCGATCCCCGACTTCACCTTGTGATCTCGGCCCTTACGTCCAGCAGGATCCAGATCTCGCCTGATGTTCCTATCCAGTACCTGAACCTGGTCTCCGTCATCTGCATTGCCTCCAGGAACTCTGTGACTCTAGAGACATCTTGCTACCAGTCCCCTGAAGGACGCTGACCTTGTACCACTAGTGCTCCAGCTACCGTGCATCTAAGCCCTCTGGTGGGGTGACTGGACAGTCCCTGTACAGGGGTTAGCTCCGGGTTGCCTCACTGGAGGAGTCCGGTACACGGCCCAGAGGATCCACCACCAGGACCTAACAGTTATATAAAGCAGGTGAATTTAGTATTGAGCACGTTACCAATTTTCTAACTAAATTTATTGACATGAATTTCTCACCAGATGTCGGTAACAACCTAACCAATCCATTCGTACAAAAACCTTTGTTGGTGGTGAAGCCTCAAGACACCTCCTGCATGGAGAAACTAGTCGCATGCCTTGCTCAGGTGTGATTTTGGCCCATTCTTCCACATAATCAGTCTTCAAATCCTTAAGGTCCTGTGGGTTCTATATATAAACTCTGAGGTTTAGTTCCTACCATAAATTTTCTGTTGGATTCAGGTCAGGTGATCGCCTCGGCCATTGTAGCAGCTTTATTTTCTCTAAACCAATTGAGAGTTTCCCTGGCTGTGTGTTTGGGATCATTGTCTTGCTGAAATGTCCACCCTGATTTCATCATTATCCAAGTAGATGGCAGCAGATTTTTATCAAGAAAATCTCGGTACATTTGTCCATTCATCCTTCCATCAATTACATAAAGTTTGCCAGTGCCGTATGCTGAAAAACAGCCTCACGCTATGATGTTCCCACCTCCAAACTTCACTGTTGTTGGTGTTTTGGGGATTTTATGCCTTTTGGCCTCAATACATGGTGTGTATTATGACATCCAAAACGTTCAGTTTTGGTCTCTTCTGATCAAATTTTAAACAGTCTTGAACCTGCTTTTTGTTCAGGAATGGAGTCTTGCGTGGTGAGCGTGTATACAGGACAATGAGGGTGAGGGCATTACTTATTGTTTTCTTTAAAACAATTGCACCTGCTGATACCAGGTCTTTCTGTAGCTCTCCACAGATGGTCCATTACTCTTGGACAGCTTTTCTGGTAATTAATTTCACTCCTCTGTGAAATCTTGCGGGGGGCACCTGGTCATCGCTAGTTTATAGTGAAATGATGTTCTTTCCACTTCTAGATTATAGCCCAACCAGTGCTCACTGGAACCTTCAGTAGTTTAAAAATTCTTCTGTAACCAATGTCATCAGTATGTTTTACAACAATAATGTTGTAAAGGTCTTGAGACAGCTCACTGGTTTTACCCATCATGAGATGTTTCTTATGTGGCACCTTGGAAATGAGCACCTTTTTATAGGTCATCAGTTGAACCTTCTGATATTAAATTTTTCACTCAGTGGCGGGATGACTTTATAATTACTGATAGATTTCAGCTGGTGTCAGGATTTTCCATGGCTTTTGCACCTCTTTTTCTTCATATGTTCTATACTTTTTCCCTGTGTCATTCCACATTATTACACATCACTAAATTTATGTACGTCTATGGATTGATGTCTTTGCCTGTGTAGAATGGATGGGTTTTTACTGACCTCTGGTGAGAAATTCATGACAATAGCATCTTTACAAACAGGGCTGTGGAGTCGGAGTGGTGGAGTCGGTGTTCATTTTGGTGGCGTCGGTATAAAATGGACCGACTCTGACTCCTAAAATATACACTGTGTGCAGAATTATTAGGCAAATGAGTATTTTGATCCCATGATGTTTTTTATACATGTTGTCCTACTCCAAGCTGTATAGGCTGAGAGCCAACTACCAATTAAGTAAATCAGGTGATGTGCATCTCTGTAATGAGGAGGAGTGCAGTGTAATGACATCAACACCCTATATAAGGTGTGCTTAATTATTAGGTAACTTCCTTTCCTTGAGCAAAATGGGTCAGAAGAGAGATTTGACGGGCTCTGAAAAGTCCAAAATTGTGAGATGTTGTCACGCTCCCCGGCTCCCCTGCCACGCTCCCCGGCTCCCCTGCCATGCTCCCCGGCTCTCCTGCCTCGCTCCCCGGCTCCTCTGCCAGGCGTCCCCCCGCTCCACGGCCTCCATGCCCCATCACCTGCGGTCCCCAGGCAGCCCGGTCCCCGCTCCCGGCGCCCGTCGGCAACTCTGCTCCAGCCCGGCTCTCCTGCCTCCTGTTCACCGCTCCCTGCTCTGGGCCTCGCGCATGCGCATTAGGGCGCGCGCGCGGTCATTGACCCTCTCTTAAAGGGCCAGTGTCCTCCAACAGAATATTGAAGAATCAGGTACAGGGTATATAGGGAGATCCTTTCCAAGTGGGCGGGGCCTGTTCTTCGTGTTTTGCTAAGCTAGGAGTCAGGTCTCCTTGTGTCTTGTGGTATAATTACCTATCTCTCTCCTAGAGCCGCTCCTGCCTCGCCAACCGGTCCTGACGATACCCGAACCCCGAACGGTGACGGTCTGCCATCCCGTCAGTTCATACCATCTCCGATCCCTGTGGTGACCCGTCTTCTCGCTCCGTCCGGACTCTGCCTGACGTCATCTCGGCCTCCGAACCTGAGCTCCGTCACCCGGACTACCTTCAGTGACTCCGTGGTCCCAGGGACTTCTCCACTCCTCTGAACGGACTGTCCTACAACCCGTAGTGCTCCGGCTACCGGGCACCTTGCCTTCGGTGAGGTGTTCAGCCCAGTGGATCCACCTCCTGGGTCTGCCCGTCTACCTGGCCCTAACAGTAAGAACAGGCCATGGATCCCGCCGAAGCACTAGCAACCCAGCTGGGCACCTTGCAGCAGGAACTCGTACGACAGCGCGAGACCCAGTCCCGCATGCTGGCCTTCATGTCCTCGGTGGATACCTGAACACGCTGCAAGCAACTGCCACGTCCCTGGCATCTCAGGTTACTACTGCACAGTCCACGGCCACGGTTCCCGTGGCGGCTACCTCGGAAGCTTCTAAACTCCGCTTGGCCTCTCCACCCCGATATGCCGGAGATCCCAAGACCTGCAGAGGGTTCTTAATCCAGTGCTCCCTCCATTTCAAGCTGCTTCCGCACCTGTTTGCCTCCGACCAAGCCAAGGTGGCGTTTGTGATGTCCCATCTAGAGGGTGAGGCACTGGCCTGGATGAACCCCTTGTGGGAGAAGGAGGACCCTGTGACCACTAACATCCAGGACTTCCTGCAGGCGTTTAGAACCACCTTTGACGAACCCGGACGTGCCGCCGCATCCGCCTCATCACTCCTCAGGCTACGTCAGGGGACCATGACGGTGGGGCAGTATGCCATCCGCTTCCGCACTGTGGCCTCAGAATTGGGGTGGAACAATGAAGCCCTCACCGCTGCCTTCTGGGAAGGACTCTCCAGTCGTATTAAGGACGAGCTGGCAGGCCGCGATGTTCCTTCCACCCTGGATGCCCTGATCGCACTGGCCACCCGCGTGGACCTCCGATTCCAGGAACGATCCAAAGAGGTGTCCTGTGAGAGACGTCCGATACGGCATTCCTCTCCTCCGCAGAAGCCCGCCGTACTTCAGTCAGCGTCGTCTGGTGTCTCTGTCCACGAGCCCATGCAGATTGACCGTTTGCGGCAGTCCGAACAACGCCGAGCAGAACGGCTCTCCAATGGCCTCTGCTTCTACTGCGGAGAGGGCACACACCTACTACGTTCCTGTCCAGAGAGGCCGGGAAACTCCAAAGACTAGGGTTGGTAGGAGAGGCCACCCTAGGTGCTGGGACTCTCTCAGACCCGGTTACGTGGACTGTTCAAGTAACAACGGGAGAGACGTGGTTCATGGCTGAGGCGTACCTCGATTCCGGGGCAGCAGGCAATTTCATCCAGCAGGCCACGGTGGACAAGTACCATGTGCCTGTTACTCCACTCGACAAACCCCTCGTGATTGCCTCTGTAGATGGGAGACCCCTCTCTGACACCATCTCGTGGATCACCAAGCCGGTGGAACTACGTATCGGTGCCCTGCACACCGAGAACATCGCTCTCTACGTCCTCCCACACATGTCTCATCAAATCCTGCTGGGACTCCCCTGGTTACGGACACACGAACCGTCAGTCAGCTGGTGTACTGGTGAAATCACCCGATGGGGCTCCTCTTGCCACGAGAACTGTCTGAAGACTATACAGCCCATCCGACGACCTCCGGTTCCGGAGTCCCTACCGGGACTGCCCTCGGCATATTGGTCCTTCGCGGACGTCTTTGATAAAAAGGAGTCAGAGGTACTGCCGCCACATCGTCCTTATGACTGTGCCATCGACCTACTCCCGGGAACTACACCACCTCAGGACGGATATATCCTCTGTCTCCTGCTGAAACAAGGGCCATGTCTGCCTACATCACGGAGAACCTGGCAAGGGGATTCATTCGGAGATCCTCCTCTCCTGCTGGAGCAGGCTTCTTCTTCGTTAAGAAGAAAGAGGGCGACCTACGCCCATGCATTGACTACCGGGGATTGAACCAAATCACCGTGAAAAATAAATACCCCCTGCCGCTCATCCCTGAATTGTTTGATCGGCTTAGAGGACCTCGTGTGTTTACCAAGTTGGATCTTCGGGGTGCTTACAACCTGGTCCGCATCCGCTCTGGGGACGAATGGAAGACCGCATTCAATACTCGCGATGGGCACTATGAATACTGTGTGATGCCCTTCGGCCTGTGTAACGCACCAGCAGTCTTTCAGGAATTGGTGAACGACGTGTTCCGGGACCTTCTCTACTTCTGTGTGGTGGTGTATCTTGATGATATCCTGGTCTTCTCTCCAGTAGAGTTGAGCGCGGTTCGTGGTTCGTGGTTCTCCAGTTCGCGGCTCGAGTGATTTTTGGGCTGTTCGAGATCGAACTAGAACTCGAGCTTTTTGCTAAAAGCTCGATAGTTCTAGATACGTTCGAGAACGGTTCTAGCAGCAAAAAGCAGGGCTTTTTACAGCTACAGTGAGCAGGAGCCATCGCTGGTAGCCTGCCACAAGCTGGTAACCAAGATAAACATCGGGTATCCAAGCAAAGCGCTTTGGTTAGTAACCCGATGTTTATCTTAGTTACGTGCAGGAAGCCCACACTTTCCCGCTCAGCTCGCTCCACCCCCTCCTGCCCGCGGCATGTACACATACATACACATACACAAACACACACACACACACACATCAACCCCCCGTCCCCCCCCCCCCCCCGCCCGCCCGCCCGCCCGCCCGCTCGCTCGCTCGGCTTACCTGCGGTGATGAAGTCCCGCCATCCCGACCTCAGCGCTGTCACTGTCCTCCATGGCCGCCGCTTGTCACATCACCTATCGCTTCCGACCCGAGACTGACTAGCGGTGACGTCACGGACCTCTCGCAATACTTGATGTGAAGGCGCCGGTCATTGACCTCAGTGACAGGGGCTGTCAGTGTGCTGGAGATCAGCGCAGGTAATGTACCTCACTGACAGCAGCACTTGTCACCCCCCTGCAGTGACCTGGGCTGACCCATTGATGTTAGCTCAGGTCACTGCATTGCTCTCCCAGCCAATGGGGAACATCCTGCTCTTCATTGACTGGGACAGTGTGCATCGTCATGGCAACCCCTTGGATTACACCAGACCTGGATTTGTTTTTCAATCTAATAAATTGGTTAAAGAGGGAATGTTTTGGGGAGTGTTTTTTCAAATAAAAATGTGTTTGTCGTGTATTTTTTTTTTTATTACTGACTGGGTTGGTGATGTTGGGTATCTGATAGACGCCTGACCTCACCAACCCCAGGGCTTGATGCCAGGTGACATTACACATCTGGTATTAACCCCAAATATTACCCCGTTTGCCACCGCACCAGGGCGCGGGATGAGCTGGGGCGAAGCACCAGGATTGGCGCATCTAATGGATGCGCCACTTCTGGGGCGGCTGCGGCCTGCTATTTTTAGGCTGGGGAGATTCCAATAACCATGGACCTCCCTAGTCTGAGAATATCAGGCCCCAGCTGTCTGCTTTACCTTGGCTGGTGATCCAATTTTGGGGGACCCCTACGTGTTTTTTTTTTTAATTATTTATTTAATTTAAAATAACAGCGTGGGGTGCCCTCAGTTTTGGATTACCAGCCAAGGTGAGGTTGCCAGCTGTGGTCTGCAGGCTGCAGCCGTCTGCTTTACCCTAGCTGGCTACAAAACTAGGGGGAACCCTATGTCATTTTTTTTTTCATTTTTTTGGCTAAATACAAAGCTAAGCACCCCTTAGTGCCACATGAAAGGTACCAAAGGGTGTTCCACTTTTTCTCCATTTTTTTCTCCACTTTCTCTCCACTTTTTCTCCATTTTTTTCTCCACTTATTCTCCACTTTTTCTCCTCTTATTCTCCACTTTTTCTCCACTTTTTCTCCACTTTTTCTCCTCTTATTCTCCACTTTTTCTCCACTTTTTCTCCATTTTTTTCTCCACTTTCTCCACTTTTTCTCCACTTTTTTCTCCACTTTTTCTCCTCTTATGCTCCACTTTTTCTCCTCTTAATCTCCACTTTTTCTCCACTTTTTCTCCACTTTTTCTCCACTTTTTTCTCCACTTTTTCTCCTCTTATGCTCCACTTTTTCTCCACTTTTTCTCCACTTTTTCTCCACTTTTTCTCCACTTTTTCTCCACTTTTTCTCCTCTTAATCTCCACTTTTTCTCCTCTTATGCTCCACTTTTTCTCCACTTTTTCTCCACGTTTTCTCCACTTTTTTCTCCACTTTTTCTCCTCTTATGCTCCACTTTTTCTCCACTTTTTCTCCACTTTTTCTCCACTTTTTCTCCACGTTTTCTCCACGTTTTCTCCACTTTTTTCTCCACTTTTTCTCCTCTTATGCTCCACTTTTTCTCCACTTTTTCTCCACTTTTTCTCCTCTTAATCTCCACTTTTTCTCCACTTTTTCTCCACTTTTTCTCCACTTTTTCTCCACTTTTTTCTCCACTTTTTCTCCACTTTTTCTCCTCTTATGCTCCACTTTTTCTCCACTTTTTCTCCACTTTTTCTCCACTTTTTCTCCTCTTATGCTCCACTTTTTCTCCACTTTTTCTCCTCTTATGCTCCACTTTTTCTCCACTTTTTTCTCCACTTTTTCTCCTCTTATGCTCCACTTTTTCTCCACTTTTTCTCCACTTTTTCTCCACTTTTTCTCCTCTTATGCTCCACTTTTTCTCCACTTTTTCTCCACTTTTTCTCCATTTTTTTCTCCACTTATTCTCCACTTTTTCTCCTCTTATTCTCCACTTTTTCTCCACTTTTTCTCCACTTTTTCTCCTCTTATTCTCCACTTTTTCTCCACTTTTTCTCCACTTTTTCTCCATTTTTTTCTCCACTTTCTCCACTTTTTCTCCACTTTTTTCTCCACTTTTTCTCCTCTTATGCTCCACTTTTTCTCCTCTTAATCTCCACTTTTTCTCCACTTTTTCTCCACTTTTTCTCCACTTTTTTCTCCACTTTTTCTCCTCTTATGCTCCACTTTTTCTCCACTTTTTCTCCACTTTTTCTCCACTTTTTCTCCTCTTAATCTCCACTTTTTCTCCTCTTATGCTCCACTTTTTCTCCACTTTTTCTCCACTTTTTCTCCACGTTTTCTCCACTTTTTTCTCCACTTTTTCTCCTCTTATGCTCCACTTTTTCTCCACTTTTTCTCCACTTTTTCTCCACTTTTTCTCCACGTTTTCTCCACGTTTTCTCCACTTTTTTCTCCACTTTTTCTCCTCTTATGCTCCACTTTTTCTCCACTTTTTCTCCACTTTTTCTCCACTTTTTCTCCACTTTTTCTCCACTTTTTCTCCACTTTTTTCTCCACTTTTTCTCCACTTTTTCTCCTCTTATGCTCCACTTTTTCTCCACTTTTTCTCCACTTTTTCTCCACTTTTTCTCCTCTTATGCTCCACTTTTTCTCCACTTTTTCTCCACTTTTTCTCCTCTTATGCTCCACTTTTTCTCCACTTTTTCTCCACTTTTTTCTCCACTTTTTCTCCTCTTATGCTCCACTTTTTCTCCACTTTTTCTCCACTTTTTCTCCACTTTTTCTCCTCTTATGCTCCACTTTTTCTCCACTTTTTCTCCATTTTTTTCTCCACTTATTCTCCACTTTTTCTCCTCTTATTCTCCACTTTTTCTCCACTTTTTCTCCACTTTTTCTCTTCTTATTCTCCACTTTTTCTCCACTTTTTCTCCATTTTTTTCTCCACTTTCTCCACTTTTTCTCCACTTTTTTCTCCACTTTTTCTCCTCTTATGCTCCACTTTTTCTCCTCTTAATCTCCACTTTTTCTCCACTTTTTCTCCACTTTTTCTCCACTTTTTTCTCCACTTTTTCTCCTCTTATGCTCCACTTTTTCTCCACTTTTTCTCCACTTTTTCTCCTCTTATGCTCCACTTTTTCTCCACTTTTTCTCCACGTTTTCTCCACGTTTTCTCCACTTTTTTCTCCACTTTTTCTCCTCTTATGCTCCACTTTTTCTCCACTTTTTCTCCTCTTAATCTCCACTTTTTCTCCACTTTTTCTCCACTTTTTCTCCACTTTTTCTCCACTTTTTCTCCACTTTTTTCTCCACTTTTTCTCCACTTTTTCTCCTCTTATGCTCCACTTTTTCTCCACTTTTTCTCCACTTTTTCTCCTCTTATGCTCCACTTTTTCTCCACTTTTTCTCCACTTTTTCTCCGCTTATGCTCCACTTTTTCTCCACTTTTTCTCCACTTTTTTCTCCACTTTTTCTCCTCTTATGCTCCACTTTTTCTCCTCTTAATCTCCACTTTTTCTCCACTTTTTCTCCACTTTTTTCTCCACTTTTTCTCCTCTTATGCTCCACTTTTTCTCCACTTTTTCTCCACTTTTTCTCCACTTTTTTCTCCACTTTTTCTCCTCTTATGCTCCACTTTTTCTCCACTTTTTCTCCACTTTTTTCTCCACTTTTTCTCCTTTTATGCTCCACTTTTTCTCCACTTTTTCTCCACTTTTTCTCCTCTTATGCTCCACTTTTTCTCCACTTTTTCTCCACTTTTTCTCCGCTTATGCTCCACTTTTTCTCCACTTTTTCTCCACTTTTTTCTCCACTTTTTCTCCTCTTATGCTCCACTTTTTCTCCTCTTAATCTCCACTTTTTCTCCACTTTTTCTCCACTTTTTTCTCCACTTTTTCTCCTCTTATGCTCCACTTTTTCTCCACTTTTTCTCCACTTTTTCTCCACGTTTTCTCCACTTTTTTCTCCACTTTTTCTCCTCTTATGCTCCACTTTTTCTCCACTTTTTCTCCACTTTTTCTCCACTTTTTCTCCACGTTTTCTCCACTTTTTTCTCCACTTTTTCTCCTCTTATGCTCCACTTTTTCTCCACTTTTTCTCCACTTTTTCTCCTCTTAATCTCCACTTTTTCTCCACTTTTTCTCCACTTTTTCTCCACTTTTTTCTCCACTTTTTTCTCCACTTTTTCTCCACTTTTTCTCCTCTTATGCTCCACTTTTTCTCCACTTTTTCTCCACGTTTTCTCCACGTTTTCTCCACTTTTTTCTCCACTTTTTCTCCTCTTATGCTCCACTTTTTCTCCACTTTTTCTCCACTTTTTCTCCTCTTAATCTCCACTTTTTCTCCACTTTTTCTCCACTTTTTCTCCACTTTTTCTCCACTTTTTCTCCACTTTTTTCTCCACTTTTTCTCCACTTTTTCTCCTCTTATGCTCCACTTTTTCTCCACTTTTTCTCCACTTTTTCTCCACTTTTTCTCCTCTTATGCTCCACTTTTTCTCCACTTTTTCTCCACTTTTTCTCCTCTTATGCTCCACTTTTTCTCCACTTTTTCTCCACGTTTTCTCCACGTTTTCTCCACTTTTTTCTCCACTTTTTCTCCTCTTATGCTCCACTTTTTCTCCACTTTTTCTCCACTTTTTCTCCTCTTAATCTCCACTTTTTCTCCACTTTTTCTCCACTTTTTCTCCACTTTTTCTCCACTTTTTCTCCACTTTTTTCTCCACTTTTTTCTCCACTTTTTCTCCACTTTTTCTCCTCTTATGCTCCACTTTTTCTCCACTTTTTCTCCACTTTTTCTCCACTTTTTTCTCCACTTTTTCTCCACTTTTTCTCCACTTTTTCTCCACTTTTTTCTCCACTTTTTCTCCACTTTTTCTCCTCTTATGTTCCACTTATTCTCCACTTTTTCTCCACTTTTTCTCTACTTTTTCTATGGTCGGTCTACCCATTAGCTCTGCCATGCATAGTGTAGCTCTACACCTACTGCACATGTTACTTTATGATTGACATCTCTTTCGTACCAGAGCTGTCTAAGTCTACTCTGACCCCATATTTGTCATTACTATATTGTCCTTGTACTGTATTATGACATTTGTATCATGTGTTTCATTTCTTGCTGTGTTGCAATTTTTTTGCTGCATCCCAATTGTACCTCTACATTGTTCGAGTTTATGTTATTGTTCTCTCACTCTTATGTGATACTGATTATTGTCATTTTTCATGATTACATGCAGATAAGTCCAATCTGACGAAGGCTCAGGCCGAAACGTCATTTGTAACTTGTTTTGGACAAAAACATATATGCTTATGAAAAAAAAATTTTCTTAATACGGACCAATAAAGAGTGATTTTGCATTACTATCCGTTGTGACTTACTGACTTAGTCTGGGAGATTTAGAGTGCCGAGGTTACTCACTACTTTTATCTATTATTACCTCTGAGCACCTATATACCAGTGAGCAGAGCTTCCTCTACAGTAGTTCTCCTGATTAGGCATGCCCTTACCTCATGAGCAGGGCATTGCAGCTTTGGTAGCAACCATTACGACATGGACTCTGCTGCTGTGGACCCGGGGAGAGTGAGTGCAGATTCATTGCACCCACACTCCTCACATGAAGGGTCCGCACTCCTAGAAAATGGGGGATACGTTCCCTGAGTGTCTCCCCCCATATTCTAGACGGTCCAGAGTCGTCGTGGGACCCCTTTATTTTTTTTCTTACAATAAATTGGTGAAAGAGGAAATGTTTTGGGGACTGTTTTTTCAAATAAATTTCTTTTGTCGATTTTTTGTTTTTGTTAGTACTGACAGTTTATGATGTTGGGTATCTAATAGACGCCATGACATCACAAACTGCTGGGCTTGATCTCAGGTGACTTTACAGCTAGTATCAACCCGATTTATTACCCCGTTTGCCACTGCACCAGGGCACGGGATGAGCTGGGGTGAAGCGCCAGGATTGGCGCATCTAGTGGATGCGCCACGTCTGGGGTGCCTGCGGCCTGCTATTTTTAGGCTGTGAAGGCCCAATAACTATGGACCTTCCCACCCTGAGAATACCAGACCACAGCTGTCCGCTTTACCTTGGCTGGTGATCCAATTTGGGGGGTCCCCTACTTTTATTGTGTAATTATTAATATTTATAAAATAATTATAAAAAAGAGCCTGAGGGGACCTCCACATTGGATCCCCAACCACGGTAAAGCTGCCAGCTGTGGTTTTCAGGCTACAGCCGTCTGCTTTACCCTAGCTGGCTATCAAAAATGGGGGGACCCAACGTAATTTTTTTTTTTTAACTATTTTTTAAATAGAAAAAATTAATGGGCTTCCCTGTATTTTGATTGCCAACCAAGGTAACGGCAGGCAGATGGGGGTGGCAACCCATAGCTGTCTGCTTTATCTGCGCTGAGAATCAAAAATACCGCGGAGCGCTACGTCATTTTTTTAAAGATTTATTTTTACAGCACTGTGATGTCCAGCAATCAAAATACAGGGAAGCCCATTTTATTTTTAGTTATTTAAATAAATAATTAAAAAAATATATGTTAGCTCCCACTGCATTTTTTGTATTGCTAGCTAAGGGTAATCCAAGCAGCTACTGGCTGCTAACCCCCACTGCTTGGTGTTACCTTCACTGGCAATGGAAAATCCAGGGAAGCATTTTTATTTTTTTTGCCAAAAAGCTACAAAAAAAGGACGTGAGCTTCGCCATATTTTTGTATGCTAGCCAGGTATAGCAGGCAGGTGCTGGAAGAGTTGGATACAGCGCCAGAAGATGGCGCTTCTATGAAAATGCCATTTTCTGAGGTGGCTGCAGACTGCAATTCGCAGCAGTGGGGCCCAGAAAGCTCAGGCCAACCGGTGGTGCGGATTCCAATCCCAGCTGCCTAGTTGTACCTGGCTGGACACAAAAATGGGGCAAAGCCTACGTCATTTGTTTTCTAATTATTTCATGAAATTCATGAAATAATAAAAAAAGGGCTTCCCTTTATTTTTGGTTCCCAGCCGGGTACAAATAGGCAACTGGGGGTTGGGGGCAGCCGTACCTGCCTGCTGTACCTGGCTAGCATACAAAAATATGGCGAAGCCACATAATTTTTTCAGGGGGCAAAAAACTTCTGCATACAGTCCTGGATGGAGTATGCTGAGCCTTGTAGTTCTGCAGCTGCTGTCTGTCTGTATGGAGAAGAGCAGACAGCAGCTGCAGAACTACAAGGCTCAGCATACTCCATCCAGGACTGTATGCAGAAGTTTTTTGCCCACCAAAAAAATGACGTGGGCTTCGCCATATTTTTGTATGCTAGCCAGGTACAGCTGGCAGCCACGGGCTGCCTCCAACCCCCAGTTGCCTATTTGTACCCGGCTGGGAACCAAAAATATAGGGAAGCCCGTTTTTTTTAATTATTTCACTTATTTCATGAAATAATTAAAAAACAAATGACGTGGGCTTCGCCCTATTTTTGTGTCCAGCCGGGTACAACTAGGCAGCTGGGGATTGGAATCCGCAGCACAGGTTAGCCCGAGGTTTGTGGGCGCCTCTGCTGCGGATTTCAGTCCGCAGCCGTCCCAGAAAATGGCGCTCTCATAGAAGCGCCATCATCTGGCGCTGTATCCAACTCTTCCAACAGCCCTGGAGCCGGGTGGCTTGTTGGGTAATCATGAGTTAATACTGGCTTTGTTTTACCAGCCAGTATTAAGCCAGAGATTCTTAATGTCAGGCACGTTTGACCCGGCCATTAAGAATCTCCAATAAAGGGTTAAAAAAAGACACCACACAGAGAAAAAATACTTTAATAGAAATAAATACACAGACACATTAGAGACTCCATCTTTATTACCCCTGTCAGCCCTCCACGATCCTGCTCTTCTGTCTTCTTTCTTTCTAGTGTAGTAGTAGTGACGATTGTAGTGAGGGGCATCACTTGGGGCTGGGGAACCTCCATCCTAACTACAATGCTCACTACAATCAGGAAGCAGCGTGCAGCCTTCACTCTGTGAGTGATCAGTGCTGGCTGCTAGCGGTAACGCTGACAGACCCGTTACCATAGCAACGGTGCTCCCGGAGCCGCGGTTAGCGGTGACGTCACCGCTAACTGCGTTGCTATGGCAACGGTGATCTCCGTTAATGACCGGCTGTGTCAGCCGGTCCCTAACGGAACGGGGAGTCGACCGTGTGCTAGAGCATGTCGCCGGTACACGGCGATACACATATGTGCACCGTGTACCGGAGAGATGCACTCGCAGGTCCTACATGACGTGTCATAGTCATGTGACCAGTCTGTAGCCAATGAGATAATAGCCACGTGACTGGTCACATGGCTATTTTGACGTCACGATAGGTCCTGCTTCTCTGCTGGCAGTGCAGGTCACCGGGAGGATTCAGCGATCATCGGATGGAATAGCGGCAGGAGACAGAGTGCAGAAGGGATCGCGAGGACCGGTAAGTGTTATGGCAATGTTTATTAACTGTTTGTGTACATTTATAATGCATTTTTATGTGTTTGTGATTGCCTCCCATTATAGCCTATACGTTCGAGTTCGGTTCGTCGAACGTTCGACGAACCGAACTCGAACGGGACCCCCGTTCGGCGAACCGGCCTCGAGCCGAACCGGGACCGGTTCGCTCATCTCTACTCTCCAGACCTCCAGACCCACAGAGAGAACGTGCAGCTGGTACTACAAAGACTGAGAGAGAATCGGCTGTACGCCAAGAGAAGTGTGTCTTCGAGCAGTCTTCTCTTCCCTTCCTGGGTTACGTAATCTCCGATACCGTCCTGCAGATGGACCCGGAGAAGGTCTCTTCCATTCTCAACTGGCCCCCTCCTTCCGGACTGAAGGCAATCCAACGCTTTCTTGGATTCGCAAACTATTACCGTCAGTTCATCCCTCACTTCTCTGCCCTGACTGCACCTCTCTCCGCCTTGACCAAGAAGGGGGCTAATCCAAAGGACTGGTCACCTGCGGCCGACGCCGCGTTTGGCTCCCTGAAACAGGCATTTGCTTCCTCCCCTGTGCTCCACCGTCCTGAGTTAAACCGACAGTTCACCTTGGAGGTGGATGCCTCCTCCTCGGGAGCCGGAGCAGTGCTCATGCAGAAGTCCTCCTCCGGGAAGATGGTTACTTGCGGTTTCTACTCCAAGGGCTTTTCAGCGCCTGAACGCAACTACACCATCGGTGACGAGAGCTCTTAGCAGTCAAACTGGCTCTGGAGGAATGGCGCTAGCTTCTGGAGGGAGCAGTGTACCCCGTGATCATTTACACGGACCACAAGAACCTGGAATACCTGCGGTCCGCTCAGCGACTGAACCCACGGCAAGCCAGGTGGTCCTTGTTCTTTGCCAGGTTCGATTTTCAGCTCCATTTTCGACCCGCGGACAAGAATGTGCGAGCAGATGCCTTGTCCAGGTCATTCATGCCCATGGAACAGGAGGAGGAGGCATCCCAGCCCATCATCTGCCCAAGTAAAATCATTCCGGTGGCTCCTGTCACCCTGGCCCAGATACCGCCCGGGAAGACCTATGTCTCTGAGACTGACAGGCAAAAAGTGTTGCACTGGGGCCATGCCTCGAAAATAGCCGGCCATGCTGGTCAGAAGAAAACATGGAGTACAATTGTACGTCACTACTGGTGGCCATCCTTTCGCACGGACGTCGCTTCTTTTGTCTCAGCCTGCTCCTCTTGTGCCAGGAACAAGACGCCCAAACACCTGCCATATGGTCGTCTTCTGCCTCTGCCTATACCCTCCGTTCCGTGGCAACACATTGCAATGGACTTCATTACAGACTTGCCCCTGTCCTCCGGACACACAGTCATATGGGTCGTGGTGGATCGGTTCTCCAAAATGGCTCATTTCGTCCCTATGGCTGGACTGCCCTCTGCCCAGGAACTCGCTGACGCCTACATACAGCACATCTTCCGGTTGCATGGCTTTCCATCACACATTGTGTCCGACAGAGGAACTCAGTTTACCTCCCGCTTCTGGAGGGCTCTCTGCAGACATCTGGGAGTGACTCTGGACTTTTCTTCAGCCCACCATCCTCAGTCGAATGGCCAAGTGGAACGAGTCAATCAGATCTTGACCTCCTTCTTACGTCACTACGTTAACGCCCATCACGACGACTGGTCCACGCTTCTTCCTTGGGCTGAATTCTCCCATAACCACCACGTCAGTGAGTCCTCCTCCAGCTCTCCCTTCCATGTCGTTTACGGACTTCAGCCTTCCGTCCCATTACCTGTATCCTCTTCCTTGGATGTCCCTGCTGCTGATGCTGTAGTCCGTGACTTTACAACAATTTGGGACTCTGTCAAGACGTCCATTGGACGTGCTTCCCTGCGGATGAAGAGACACGCAGACAAGAGGCGTCTGGATCCTCCGTGTTTCTCTCCAGGAGATCTGGTCTGGCTTGCTTCCAAGTACGTCCGATTGAAGCTGCCATCATACAAGCTGGGTCCTCGCTACATCGGGCCGTTTAAAGTCATTGGCAAAATAAATGAGGTCTCCTACAAGCTGCAGCTCCCGGCCACGATGAGAATACCCAACTCCTTCCACGTCTCCCTGCTCAAGCCGGTTGTCCTTGGTCCCTTCTCCGCTGCTGCCAGTTCTGCTCCTCCTCCTATTGCTGATGATGACATCTATGCGGTAAGGGATATCGTGGCCATGAAAACCGTGCGGGGCCGACAGTTCTTCCTGGTGGACTGGGCTGGGTATGGTCCTGAGGATAGGTCCTGGGAACCCCGGGAGAATGTGGGTACTCCCCTGATCCGTGCCTTCCTGACCCGGTTGCGGGGAGGGGGGCGTGGGGGAGGGGGTACTGTCACGCTCCCCGGCTCCCCTGTCACGCGCCCCGGCTCCCCTGCCACGCTCCCCGGCTCCCCTGCCACGCTCCCCGGCTCCCCTGCCACGCTCCCCGGCTCTCCTGCCTCGCTCCCCGGCTCCTCTGCCAGGCGTCCCCCGCTCCACGGCCTCCATGCCCCATCACCTGCGGTCCCCAGGCAGCCCGGTCCCCGCTCCCGGCGCCCGTCGGCAACTCTGCTCCAGCCCGGCTCTCCTGCCTCCTGTTCACCGCTCCCTGCTCTGGCTTCTGGCACCCAGGCCTCGCGCATGCGCATTAGGGCGCGCGCGCGGTCATTGACCCTCTCTTAAAGGGCCAGTGTACTCCAACAGGATATTGAAGAATCAGGTACAGGGTATATAGGGAGATCCTTTCCAAGTGGGCGGGGCCTCTTCTTCGTGTTTTGCTAAGCTAGGAGTCAGGTCTCCTTGTGTCTTGTGGTATACTTACCTATCTCTCTCCTAGAGCCGCTCCTGCCTCGCCAACCGGTCCTGACGATACCCGAACCCCGAACGGTGACAGTCTGCCATCCCGTCAGTTCATACCATCTCCGATCCCTGTGGTGATCCGTCTTCTCGCTCCGTCGGTTCCGGACTCTGCCTGACGTCATCTCGGCCTCCGAACCTGAGCTCCGTCACCCGGACTACCTTCAGTGACTCCGTGGTCCCAGGGACTTCTCCACTCCTCTGAACGGACTGTCCTACAACCCGTAGTGCTCCGGCTACCGGGCACCTTGCCTTCGGTGAGGTGTTCAGCCCAGTGGATGCACCTCCTGGGTCTGCCGTCCACCTGGCCCTAACAGATGTCTTGCAGAGGGATGCAGCGGTCTTGAAATTGCCAAACTTTTGCAGCGTGATCACCGAACAATCAAGCGTTTCATGGCAAATGGCCAACAAGGTCGCAAGAAGCGTGTTGGGCAAAAAAGTGCAAAATAACTGCCCATGAATTGCGGAAAATCAAGCGTGAAGCTGCCAAGATGCCATTTGCCACCAGTTTGGCCATATTTCAGAGCTGTAATATTACTGGAGTATCAAAAAGCACAAGGTGTGCCATACTCAGGGACATGGCCAAGGTAAGGAAGGCTGAAAAACCACCACCTTTGAACAAGAAACATAAGATAAAACGTCAAGACTGGGCCAAGAAATATCTTAAGACTGATTTTTCAAAGGTTTTATGGACTGATGAAATGAGAGTGACTCTTGATGGGCCAGATGGATGGGCCAGAGGCTGGATCAGTAAAGGGCAGAGAGCTCCACTCCGACTCAGACGCCAGCAAGGTGGAGGTGGGGTACTGGTATGGGCTGGGATCATCAAAGATCAACTTGTGGGACCTTTTCGGGTTGAGGATGGAGTGAAGCTCAACTCCCAGACCTACTGCCAGTTTCTGGATGACAACTTCTTCAAGTAGTGGTACAGGAAGAAGTCGGTATCGTTCAAGAAAAACATGATTTTCATGCAGGACAATGCTCCATCACATGCAGATCAGGTGAACAAGGGGGCCATGTCATTATTTTTCATCTTTTAGACCTTTACTGGCCAGCCACGCTGTGCAGTAGTTGGATAACTACTGCACAGCGTGGCTGGCCAGTAAAGGTCTAAAAGATGAAAAATAATGACATGGCCCCCTTGTTCACCTGATCTAAACCCCATAGAGAACCTGTGGTCCCTCATAAAATGTAAGATCTACAGGGAGGGAAAACAGTACACCTCTGGGAACAGTGTCTGGAGGCTGTGGTGGCTGCTGCACACAATGTTGATCGTAAACAGATCAAGCAAGTGACAGAATCTATGGATGGTCGGCTGCTGAGTGTCATCATAAAGAAAGGTGGCTATATTGGTCATGAAGGTTTTGGGGTTTTGTTTTTGCATGTCAGAAATGTTTATTTCTAAATTTTGTGCAGTTATATTGTTTTACCTGGTGAAAATAAACAAGTGAGATGGGAATAAATTTAGTTTTTATTAAGTTGCCTAATAATTCTGCACAGTAATAGTTACCTGCACAAACAGATATCCTCCTAAGATAGCCAAATCTAAAAAAAACAAAACACTCCAACTTCCAAAATTATTAAGCTTTGATATTTATGAGTCTTTTGGGTTGATTGAGAACATAGTTGTTGATCAATAATAAAAAAAACCCTCTAAAATACAACTTGCCTAAAAATTCTGCACACGGTGTATAATAAATTGGATACAGTAGTTCAATGCAGAATGTAATGAATATTTTTTCATAGAAATTTATGAAATGTCCTATAAATGGCTGTTCTATTCCTGATCTAAGGCTACGTTCACACACAGCATTTTTGCAGCGTTTTTTGAGGATACGCTTTTCAGCTGCAAAAGCAGATCAGCTTTTTAGAAAACCGCATCACCTGAAAGGTTTTTGAGCTCATAGATAATGTTTTCAATAGCAAAAGCACATTAGAAAAATAACGGACAATGCTTCAAACATGATAACTACAATTAAACTGATGAATAAGAGTAATGAACAACAGCTAGACGAAAATTTAGGATTCATATGTGGGAGATGGAGCCACAGCGCTGCTCATGTAACTGAGGAACAAACAGATATTACAACAGAAGAACAGCAAAATGATACTTTAGAATTAGATGATCTTGCTGAAGCTGCTTCAAAACACTTTCATATTCATCACACGCGCTGTGTTGTGCACACGCTGCAGCTGGCAATAAGAGATAGTCTGCAAGAGGGACATGCTGGAAATCTGATTGGAAAAGTGAGGAAATTGGTTATTGCCGCCAGAACCCCTAAAATTGATTCCATCTAGAAGAGATGTGCTGGGAAAGGGGCAATTGTCGATCAAGCCACTCGGTGGGGCAGCACTTATTTAATGATTGAGCGATTGCTTGAACTAAAACCGTTTCTTATAGATATGGCGAATACTCAGGTAACCCTAAATGAAGGTCAATGGACACAGGTGGCTGAATTGAAGGATTTGCTTAATCACCCATTTACCGTGACTAAAAAATTACAGGCTGAGGATTTAACTCCTGGCATTTTCATAAGCGAGTTGAAGATCTTGCTATTTTGCCTGTCCCAAAGAGGAGGTTTAATCGCAGATGGCATTTCTGCTTAAATGAAACGGAGAGAGACACAGCTATTGGAAAATAACATTCTTCTGGCAGCTGTTTATGTGGACCCAAGTCATCGTACACTGCTTGATGATCAACAACTTACTAAAGGAAAAGAAGCTTTGAGTGAGGTAGCAGTTAGGATGAGCGGCCTACAGGACTGCCAGGCGCAATAGGACTTGGGGCCTGACAGTGCTACTGCTGCCATATCATCATCCTCATCAGATAAGGAGTTTAACTTTGACAAGTATTTGGATGACATGGAGCAGGCAAAGCGTTGCCGCAAGGAAAAAGATTTCACTCCGTCTCCTATAGCAGCAGATTGACCAGATTTCAGCAAAATGTTTCACTTGCTCTCAAAGAAATAGAAAACTTCCACCGTTCATCAAAACTGACTGTGCATGAGACAATTCCTTTATACCCGGAAATTGTTAGAGCTGTTGCCCATGTGGTTACGGCTTTGCCTCCAACCCAAGTTACTGTAGAGAGTTTGTTCTCCAGCCTTAAAATTATTAGGTCAGATTTGAGGTCATCTGCGAAGGAGGATCTGATGGAGGCAATTCTATTTCTTACAACAAATTCATAGACTGCACAAATGTTATTTAGTATGTTTTTGTTGAAAACTGTTTTTTGCCACTTGCATAGTTCATTACACAGTGTTAGATTATATATATATATATATATATATATATATATATATAATCTAATATATAAAGCTGAATGTTGTCACGCTCCCCGTGTCCCAGCACCACTCCTTACCCACTGATCCAGTCCATGTGATCACCAGTCATGGCTGCCGCTCCCGCTCTTGCTCCCCTGAGTCCTGTTCCTGGTCTCAGGAGTCTGACTCTGAGTCTTGGCCTCATGGTTCTGTATAGGACCAGGCCGCGCCCACTCTCCTGGTCTTATAGGCCCAGCACACCTGAAGCAGGAAATGACATAGGGCTGTGCTGGGTATATAAGACTTGCCTTTCCATGTGGGCGAGGCCTGATCAACGTGTCTTGTAGCTAGTCTTATGAGCTAGGTGCTCAGGTCCCCTGGTACCGTGTCCTGCGGACTTCTTGTCCTTGGTACCTGTGCCTGATTACATTACTGTCCTAAAGAACTCTGTGACTCTGGTGACCTGCTTATACTTGTCCCTGCCTCGTCAGTGCTCCGGCTGCCGTGTACCCTGCCCTCCGGTGGGGTGCAAGGTCCAGTGGATCCACCTCCTGGGCCTACCAGTCCTCCCGGCCCTGACAAATGTGTGTGTATGTGTGTGTGTATGTCCGGGATTGGCATCTGTACCGTCGCAGCTACAGCCACAAAATTTTGCACACTCACACTTCTGGACCCTGAGAGCGTCATAGGCTATGTTTTGAGGGGAAATTTTAACCCCACGCTTTACAGTTATTCACCAAAAAACCTGCCTCCATTAAAGTGAATGGAGCTGGGAGCCACAGTGCAGCCAGAACTTCAGAAGAATGCGCAGCCACGCCCTTAAATGGAATGTTGGCATGTCACAATGCACCAGGGAAAGAGACAGACAGGGAAAGAGGCAGACACAGACAGGGTAAGAAACAGACATAGACAGGGTAAGAGACTGACAGGGAAAGAGAGAGACAGGGAAAGAGACAGACACAGACAGGTAAAGAGACAGACAGGGACACAGACAGACAGGGAAAGAGAGGGAAAGAGACAGACAGGGCAAGAGACAGACAAAGACAGGGGTAAAGAGACAGCAAAGAGACAGACATAGGGAAAGAGACAGACAGGGAAAGACAGGGAAAGAGACAGACATGGAAAGAGACAGGCAGGGAAAGTGACAGAGATAGATAGACAGGGAAAGAGATTGAGACAGACGGAGAAAGAGACAGAGACAGTCAGAGACAGACAGGGAAAGAGACAGACAGACAAAGAAATAGAGAGAGAGATACAGTCATATGAAAAAGTTTGGGCACCCCTACAAAGATACCTTCATCCAGGATCCAGGAACTCATTAAAAGCTACAGAAAGCGACTAGAGGCTGTGATTTTTGCAAAAGGAGGATCTACAAAATATTAATGTCACTTTTATGTTCAGGTGCCCATACTTATGCACCTGTCAAATTTAGTTTAAATGCAGACTGCACATTTTCTGTTAGTACAATAAACCTCATTTCAATCCAGAAATATTACTCAGTCCATCAGTTATTAGATATAAAATGAAACAGCTGTTGCAAAAACCCAAGTTGTTATAAAGAAAAAAGGTTAACATTAATAGGGGTGCCCAAACTTTTTCATATGACTGTATATACAGAGGGAAGACAGACACTATAATTACATTTCTATCTATTTGTTTTGTGGTGTTTGTGTGCAGAATACATTTTTGTTAATACATTCTATTTTGTTAACAGTTATTAACCCGGGCGAAGCCGGGTAATACAGCTAGTGTATATATATATATATATATATATATATATATATATATATATATATATATATATACACACAATATATATGTGTGTAATCTATATTACATAGTGTATTACATATTTACAATTTATTACAGTTTTTGGTGTTCTAAAGTTGTATTCCAATAAATATATTTTATGTTCTATCTAAATATCTTGAATATTGTATCATAAAAATGATTAAATGTCTGATGTTCACATTGTACTACAATACATTTTTCACTTAAATATAAGCAATATATGTGGGAGTCGGAGTTGGTGCAAGGGAAAATGAGGAGTCGGAGTCGCAGGTTTGGCTTACCGACTCCACAGCCCTGTTTACAAATATACAGTATTTACTTTGAAAATTAATGACATGTCCAATACTTATTTCACGCTCCGTATATAAAGAATAAATAAGGAGGCTGCTTTGCATTGAAACCTGACACATTCACGTCCCCCCTAAAGTCCACCTATCATTGTAAACACTGCTACTAGGGCTTTTTCAGTTTTGGGCATTTTCTTATTAATGTTCATTTGGGGATCACCCCGTTAAACCACAGATTAGTCACAGTTTCCGATCCCCACAACAATCATCTGATCTTTGTGGTCGCTGGTTTTGCCACATGTGGTGTCCATGCAGCTGCTGCTCAGAGTCAGGTAAACTGATGATATGTGTCCTGACATCCACTGTCACTTCCAATGAGCCTGTAAGATGGAGAGCAGTTCAGATGTGATTACTTGCGGTATGACTCTAGACATGGTAACCGGCATGGGCAGCAACCTCAAAGGAGATTGAAAATACCAGAGAAAGCAGCAAATACTGAACATAAAAGAGTATAGTCATGAAGCTCCAGGGTCCCAGTGCAAAATCTGTTACAGGGACCCCCACCCCCATTGTGGTGAATCATTTATTATACTGATATCTGTCCGAATCCGATGACGTCAACGGGATTGACTAAACATCTACTATTTATGAGGGTCTCATGACTGATCCCCAACAGATTATGTTGGAATTGAATTGCTTGATCCTTCTGTTTGGTCGGTAAAGAAACCACTGCCAGATGATGCTTGACCAAGGCAAGGGTTCCTATGTATGGGGGAGTGGGGAAAGATAGCGATCACCCAAATGATAGTTGAGCCATCAGATATCTAATGTCTATAACTGTGTTTAGGACCCCCTGTAACATTCGTCTCCCTGTTTTTAGTGACAGTCCTTGGACTGGAGCCTCTCATCTGGCTCTTTACATTTAAATGGGTTTTGTTTGTCTTAGCACTGAAATGGTTAAATGTCAGTTTTTCTCTTGCAGCTTTTCCAAGCAGCTCCTTGCTGAATGCTCAGCTGCACTTACTTTGTAGTCACACCCTTCAGGCTTAAATAGTGGTGTTACCCAGCAATCCCTGCTGAAGATACAAACTCATTTCGTCTCTGGCCACCTTGGAGGAAGGTTCTGCTGTGGAAGGCTCCTGCTCTCAGGCTGTATCATATTTGTTGCTTTTTCCCCATTTCTTTTACCTTACCTTGTGTCTTGTTAGTGCAGCGGTGAGGTCTAGTGTACCTCACCTGCCCTCCACTAATCAGGGCACCTATAGAGTCTTTTCAGGGTTTCAGGTTCCTGTTCGGCGACAGTTGCAGAGACTGTATAGGGACTGGCTAGGAGAGTAGGGACAGCTACAGGTAGGGATAGGAGGTGTCCCACTGACCCCTCTCACTAGTTTTAGGACCCCCACTATTATTGTGTCCCCCGGTGTGCCCTTTCTTAGATGTGTTTTGTTGCGCGTCAGATGCATGTAGGTCTCAACTCTCCCACCACACTTGTCTTACCCAGCAAGGGTGACACCCCCAGAGCTACAGTGCTTCTATTACCTCTATACCCTCGATAGCTTCATCTCTAACTTATGGAACAATGGCAGCAGACAACGGCCACAAATAGGACAATTATGTTTATCTGTATTGTCAGCCATCTGTAGCCCAAATGTCCGGTGTGTGCATCTGTACAACATCCAGTTTTTATATGAACAATTAAATAATTAATAAAGGGCCAAATACAATTGTTTTTCTTTCCATGCATCCTAAATTGTCAACATTTTTGCTTTTTTTTTTTTTTTCAAAACATACAATGCTTTAGGTGTGGCAATTTTTAGGCATCCATATAGGTGTGGCAATTTTTAGGCATCCATATAGGTGTGGCAATTTTTAGGCATCCATATAGGTGTGGTATTTTTTAGACATCCATATAGGTGTAGCATTTTTTTAGGCATCCATATAGGTGTAGCATTTTTAGGCATCCATATAGGTGTAGCATTTTTAGGCATCCATATAGGTGTAGCATTTTTAGACATCTATATAGGTGTAGCATTTTTTTAGGCATCCATATAGGTGTAGCATTTTTAGGCATCCATATAGGTGTGGCATTTTTAGGCATCCATATAGGTGTGGCATTTTTAGGCATCCATATAGGTGTAGCATTTTTTTAGGCATCCATATAGGTGTAGCATTTTTAGGCATCCATATAGGTGTAGCATTTTTAGGCATCCATATAGGTGTAGCATTTTTAGGCATCCATATAGGTGTGGCATTTTTAGGCATCCATATAGGTGTAGCATTTTTAGACATCCATATAGGTGTAGCATTTTTTTAGGCATCCATATAGGTGTAGCATTTTTAGGCATCCATATAGGTGTGGCATTTTTAGGCATCCATATAGGTGTGGCATTTTTAGGCATCCATATAGGTGTAGCATTTTTTTAGGCATCCATATAGGTGTGGCATTTTTAGGCATCCATATAGGTGTGGCATTTTTAGGCATCCATATAGGTGTGGCAATTTTTAGGCATCCATATAGGTGTAGCATTTTTTAGACATCCATATAGGTGTAGCATTTTTTTAGGCATCCATATAGGTGTGGAATTTGTTAAGCATCCATATAGGTGTAACATTTTTTAGGCATCCATATAGGTGTGACATTTTTTAGGCATCCATATAGGTGTGGTATTTTTTAGGCATCCATAGAGACGTAGCATTGTTTAGGCATCCATATAGCTGTGGCAATTTTTAGGCATCCATATAGGAAGCCTAAAAATTGCCACACCTATATGGATGCCTAAAAATAGAACAACTATATGGATACCTAAAAATTGCCACACCTATATGGATACCTAAAAATTGACACACCTGTATGGTATTTTAGGCATCCATATTGGTGTAATATATAGAATAGAATCTGGCTCACAAATATAGGTTAGGTGCCACCGAGAAAAGAGTCAATTGTGTAAAAAGTCAACTCGGGCACTCAAGTTATTATTATGACGTTTCGGCCATACACTCTTGGCCTTTATCAAATAAATGTACTGTAAGAACAAAAGAAAAAATACAATATCAAATCACATATATATGTACAATCGATTTTAAACATGGCGCATAGAACAAAAACATGGCGATTTGTCTTTAACATTGAACAAATAAGAGAAGACATAAACAAAAACCTTAATGCACACTTGTGTGAATAATCAATGATTAATAGATTGAGAGACCCTTGTATTTATTATACATATGTACAAAGTAGTCACAATGTAAAAATACATACCACAGGAAACATATACGAAGTTAGACTGGTGAAATTAGGTTCACATGTGCTGACCAATGGTACATTAGTGATCAACCTGAAGTAGAAAACAAACTCATCTTGAGAAAATTATATATACTTCATGTATAGGTGTATGCAGGGGACCATAGGGGAACTTAACGTCAGAGACGAAAGGTGTGTAGACTACAGAGAATTTTCTGTGAGATTTACCTTTGCTACTGTCTATATGGTATATCACATGAAGACCCAACGTTCATTGGAATACTGCGGTGTATAGTCCGCTGAATGGCATAAGATACAGAGAAAGCGGTAAGAGTTAGGTTATACCATCTATCCAGCGGAGGGGGAGGGAGAGGGGGGAAAAAGAGAGAGAGAGGAAGGGGGGAAAAAGAGAGACGGGGCAACCTACAGATTAGGTTACCATATAAGGTAAAAGGAGCAATATTACCTTAATTATTGTCTATGGAATAGACTTTGCAGAGGGCTTATGTTCAATAAGTGGCTTTTTTGTGGGACCCACCAAGTTACTTCAAATATAAGAAATAAAAGTCAAACTGAGCAACATGGAAGAGATGAAACATGTGCAAAGAATGAGACATTTGTCACTCGCCACTATGTGTGTCAGAATAAATACAGCTTGTCGTCCTTTTTATACTGTTAAAGATTCCTTAGGTTATGACGGCCCTGTGTCTATTACCCCCTTGTGAAATTACGTTAGCTTTTACTAAAGGGATATATATATGTCCTTATAGATTACCTGGATATGCCAGATGCAGTGGTGATTCAGTGGGGATTATACTGTCAGTGTTCTCATTATGGTATAAATACCCTGTGTCAGCGTTAGCTTTTACAAAAGGAATATAGATAGGTCCTTATAGATTACCTGGGTGAGCCAGATGCAGTGGTGATTCAGTGGGGATTACACTGTCAGTGTTCTCCTTAGGGTATAGATACCCTATGTCTACAGCCCCCCTATGAGGATCTATAGGATTAACATAATCAATAACGATATCACATAGATCATTCTAAGAGGGATAAATCCCTTGTTTGTTACCTGAGTACGCAAATGCAGTGGTGATTCCGTGGGGATGAAGGCTGCGTGGTGACCGGAGGTGCCGGTGAGTGTATGGCGGCCGCCATTTAAAGCTATGGCACATGTACAGGAAATCCTGTGAGTGGAACGCAGCGCCGTCCGTGGAACGCACCAACGCGCACGCGCAGGGGGCACCCCGGCTAGGAACGCCCCCCGCGCATGCGCACAGGTGGACCACAGGCGGCGTGACGCCGGCCGTGGAATGCGAGCGCGCGCACACGCAGGAGAACGCGCGCGCGCCCGCGCCCCACACACGGCGTAAGGAGGTGAGGGACGTGACTCCCGCGTGTGGCTGACGCAGGCGCGGGCACGGGTCTAGAATCCCCGCGGCCGCGCACGCATGCGCACACACATAGGATAAGTGCACTAGGTGATACAAAGGTGATCCCAAGGTAAACGTGATGTGATGGTGTTGTGACTTCCGTGCTGACGTTTTAAGGTGCCTAGGGAATAAAGAAGAAAAATAATTAGTCCTATGGAAGATCAAAATAATACGTCCACAATATTATTGGGCTAATAATATCTATATACCATCAGTCTTAACTGATTTTCTTCGACTCCTCGGAACAACACAGAACAGTTCTCCAGATGACATTTTAGTAACTCTTGACGTAAATAGTCTCTATACAAGCATCAGTCACCAGCGGGGTATAGAGGCCGTCACCACATTTCTAGATAAGCAAACTGTACTTTCACCACACCAAAGGAAATTCAGTTTAGACCTTCTTGAGACTATATTGTATAATAACTTTTTCCTCTTTGAGGATCAATTTTTTATACAGAAGAAAGGAACCGCAATGGGCTCTAATATGGCGCCGCCGTATGCTAATCTATTCATGGCACATTTCGAGGACAATTTTGTCTACAGTCATCATCTATATGCTTCCCATGTCACCACTTGGGGCAGATATATAGATGACATATTCCTGATTTGGCACGGCGATTTGGACTCATTACTTTCTTTTCACAATGATCTCAATAGCTGCTTGGAAGGCTTACGGTTTACACTGCATTATGACCTGCATAACATTAGTTTTTTAGACACTATGGTAACAAAATGCCCGGATGGCAAACTAATTACTGATCTATACGTGAAACCAACGGACAAAAATAGCCTTTTGCATTTTACAAGTGCACATCCAAAACACGTGAAAAAGGCTTTACCATTGTCACAGATCAGAAGGGTACAACGCATAGTGTCTGATCCGGCCACCCAAATGGAACGTTGTGCAGAAATTAGCCAAAAATTTGTCAATAGAGGTTACCCACAAAGTATTGCAGTCCCTTGCCCCTCTGATAGAGAAAAACCGGTGATTAAGGGCCCTAGGGTTGCGTATGTTTCTACATACCATCCCTTCCAATCCCAGATAAAGAAGGCTATCCTTGGCCACTGGTCTTTGCTGGGTAAATCTTACCCCGAGGTGCCAGCCTTCCAGAATCCACCATTGTTTTGTGACAAACGACCGAGAAATTTGCGGGATTCATTAATTAGAGCAGATGTGGGTTCCCAAAAGAAGGAGCCCCGTCAAACATTCCTCCACACTGCACGTAAGGGCAATTTCCCGTGCTTACATTGCATGCAGTGTTCGAATATGACGAAAGGTAGCTCTTTTTCCCATCCACGTACTGGTAGAATTTTTCATCTTCAGGATTTCTATACATGTGATTCATCTTACGTGATTTATCTCATAAAGTGTCCTTGCGGTCTCGGGTATGTTGGGGAGACCACCCAACATATCCGAGACCGGATAAGTAAACATAAGTCTACTATCCGATGTAAATATGAGCTTCTACCCATCCCAGCACATTTCATGAAGGCAGGCCACTCTGTTTCACAACTACGCTATCAAGTAATTGAGCACATCCCATTAAGTAGGAGGGGAGGCAATAGGGTCTTGAAATTAAAGGAAAGGGAATCCTTCTGGATTTATACCCTACAGACACTCGAGCCTAATGGCCTCAATCGGGAATATGAGGTATCATACTAGAATAATAATATTTTATGCAGTAAATTCATGTATATGTCAGGGGACAAAGGGAACTTAAACTTATTGAGATTATAAGGGGCACCTAAACAGTTAAGACTGATGGTATATAGATATTATTAGCCCAATAATATTGTGGACGTATTATTTTGATCTTCCATAGGACTAATTATTTTTCTTCTTTATTCCCTAGGCACCTTAAAACGTCAGCACGGAAGTCACAACACCATCACATCACGTTTACCTTGGGATCACCTTTGTATCACCTAGTGCACTTATCCTATGTGTGTGCGCATGCGTGCGCGGCCGCGGGGATTCTAGACCCGTGCCCGCGCCTGCGTCAGCCACACGCGGGAGTCACGTCCCTCACCTCCTTACGCCGTGTGTGGGGCGCGGGCGCGCGCGCGTGTGGGTTCTCCTGCGTGTGCGCGCGCTCGCATTCCACGGCCGGCGTCACGCCGCCTGTGGTCCGCCTGTGCGCATGCGCGGGGGGCGTTCCTAGCCGGGGTTCCCCCTGCGCGTGCGCGTTGGTGCGTTCCACGGACGGCGCTGCGTTCCACTCACAGGATTTCCTGTACATGTGCCATAGCTTTAAATGGAGGCCGCCATACACTCACCGGCACCTCCGGTCACCACGCAGCCTTCATCCCCACGGAATCACCACTGCATTTGCATACTCAGGTAACAAACAAGGGATTTATCCCTCTTAGAATGATCTATGTGATATCGTTATTGATTATGTTAATCCTATAGATCCTCATAGGGGGGCTGTAGACATAGGGTATCTATACCCTAAGGAGAACACTGACAGTGTAATCCCCACTGAATCACCACTGCATCTGGCTCACCCAGGTAATCTATAAGGACCTATCTATATTCCTTTTGTAAAAGCTAACGCTGACACAGGGTATTTACATCTTGAACATTTATAAAGATTATAAAACATAAACAGTGATCTCTCAGTTTCAGAATGACAAAAATAACATCACATTGTATATTTCATTGGAACTCTATAAACTATCCTTATGCTAACACTCCATGACAAACCATACACTAGAAATCAGAGTTCCAGCTAAACATGTCTTCCTGATAATTGACAAGACCACTCTCAGCATAAAACAATCCCCTTTTAAGTTATTGAATAAACATTTAAGAAAAAGTAGAAAACTAGAAAAAAAAAAAGAACAGATATAAGCTTAGAAAAGAAGGAATCAAATAGAGACACAGGGTATTTATACCATAATGAGAACACTGACAGTGTAATCCCCACTGAATCACCACTGCATCTGGCATATCCAGGTAATCTATAAGGACCTATATATATCCCTTTAGTAAAAGCTAACGTAATTTCACAAGGGGGTAATAGACACAGGGCCGTCATAACCTAAGGAATCTTTAACAGTATAAAAAGGACGACAAGCTGTATTTATTCTGACACACATAGTGGCGAGTGACAAATGTCTCATTCTTTGCACATGTTTCATCTCTTCCATGTTGCTCAGTTTGACTTTTATTTCTTATATTTGAAGTAACTTGGTGGGTCCCACAATACAGCCACTTATTGAACATAAGCCCTCTGCAAAGTCTATTCCATAGACAATAATTAAGGTAATATTGCTCCTTTTACCTTATATGGTAACCTAATCTGTAGGTTGCCCCGTCTCTCTTTTTCCCCCCTTCCTCTCTCTCTCTTTTTCCCCCCTCTCCCTCCCCCTCCGCTGGATAGATGGTATAACCTAACTCTTACCGCTTTCTCTGTATCTTATGCCATTCAGCGGACTATACACCGCAGTATTCCAATGAACGTTGGGTCTTCATGTGATATACCATATAGACAGTAGCAAAGGTAAATCTCACAGAAAATTCTCTGTAGTCTACACACCTTTCGTCTCTGACGTTAAGTTCCCCTATGGTCCCCTGCATACACCTATACATGAAGTATATATAATTTTCTCAAGATGAGTTTGTTTTCTACTTCAGGTTGATCACTAATGTACCATTGGTCAGCACATGTGAACCTAATTTCACCAGTCTAACTTCGTATATGTTTCCTGTGGTATGTATTTTTACATTGTGACTACTTTGTACATATGTATAATAAATACAAGGGTCTCTCAATCTATTAATCATTGATTATTCACACAAGTGTGCATTAAGGTTTTTGTTTATGTCTTCTCTTATTTGTTCAATGTTAAAGACAAATCGCCATGTTTTTGTTCTATGCGCCATGTTTAAAATCGATTGTACATATATATGTGATTTGATATTGTATTTTTTCTTTTGTTCTTACAGTACATTTATTTGATAAAGGCCAAGAGTGTATGGCCGAAGCGTCATAATAATAACTTGAGTATCCATATTGGTGTGGCATTTTTTAGGCATCCATAGATTCCTGTAAAGGGAAAAAACTAAAAACTGAAAAAAAGCAACTCACTGAAAGTGTGTGACAAATAATGTCTCCAGAAATGCCTGAAAAAAAGGGAAGCTGTTATCAGGTAGTTTCTAAGTAATTTAAAGACAGAATGCTGTAAGGGCTAACACAGAATTAAAGAATGTGTCTCTTATCAATGTCCAATTTATTCTTTATTTGCAACGTTTGTTTTAGGACTGTCATTGCTGTGACTAGCTAAGCACAGGCACTTGTACGACTTCAACCTTTTTGGATTTGCAGATCTATGTGTATAGACATTGTATATAGAGAGCCTGGGGTGGGCAGAGGCAGTTTTCTTCTGCATGCTAAATCTAAAACCTTTGATTGTGTCAGAACATATGCATCCAGTAATGTAAGTGATACATTATTGGATTCAGGATCTCTTTGCCTACATCATGCTGCTCTCAGATGAGGCAGCAAAAACCTGCTGACAAATTCCCTTTATTGCAGCAGATCTCAAAACCAAAGTAATTCCACAGCAAAATCAGCATATAACTCATTTCTCGCTTTGCTTCAACTTCACTGCAGATTTTCAGTTTGGATCTGCAGCATGTTTTTCTTGTGTGCCACACAGACTTTCAAATGAACCTGTCAAGAAATAATGTTAACATGTCTGGCGCCCGCACTTAGTGCCCTGCTGTCAGGAGTAAATTAATCCCCCCCCCCCCCCAGCATCTTCCAATCACCGAGATGGTGCCAACGAAGGTTCAGTCACCGCTAAGTGTATAGTGACTGGCGGCTATAACCGCGCCCCCGGCACTGACTGACAGCCAGATCTAATGCAAAGCCAGTTGTCAGTGTGTCAGGGGTGCGGTTACAATCGCCGCACCCCATTCACAGAGTGGTGACTGAAGCCGCGCTGGTGCCACCACAGTGAGTGAAAGCCGAATGCTGTTGGTAGGAAAAAAGTTAATTTCCTAAGTTCTTTAGCATCGCTCTGATCAGCAAAAATGCTGCTCTCCTGTGAGTGCTGGGGTGACGGGGTCCTCCAATATCACACGATCAACAGAGCGAGAGATGAGTGAACAATCCAAAGCATATTTATTCTATGCAGTACAGAATGACCATCAAATAATCCACCACACAGAGGGTAAAATATTCCAGTAATGGCATAAATGTCCCGGGGATGAGTCACAATCCTCCAGCAGTCCTTTTCCAGGGAAATCGAGGTGTCTCAGTCTCTCTGGGGTGTCAGCCTGTCCTCAGAGGATCAATTTTGCTTCTTTTCTCTTGTAAGTCTCACCCAGAATCACTATCACCAATCCCCCCCCCCCATAAGCAGAGAGTTTAGGTCGATTCCAGGCCCCCTCCCCCAGACCTAGGGACAGAAGCGCTTCAAGAAGCTATAACTCTGCAGATAGGATAAACAATACATCGAATAGGCAGACCACCACGCCCAAAACATGAAACCACACAAAATGGTACATGACCCACAATATCCCACCATCACAGCCGGTGATCTGCCTGCATTCACAGGAAGTAAGTCATGGCAGCGACAGGGGTCATCATCTGACCCCACGCTGCCATGGCAACACATTGGTGCCCCAGGATCGCGTCACTGGGCCACTGATGGCAGCGGAGAATAACACGATCCCCTCCAGAGTGCATGAGATCGCACTATCAGAGTTTGACAGCGCGATCTAAGGGGTTATCAGACACAGGTGGATCTCTGATCCACCAACACCTGTTAGCCACACATGTCTGCTCATCAGATCAGCCGACACGTGCGGAGATTGCCGGCGGTAACGGGACAGACACAGCCAAGGACATACCAGAACATCCTTGGTCGTGAAGGGGCTAATGAATAATTAGACTTACCTGTAGTTGAATTTTTGCTAATTAGAATTTTGCAGTCAATCTTTATCTTTGCTCCTAAAGGGTGCTTTACACGCTGCGATCTCGCTAGCGAGCGTACCTGCCCCCGTCGATTGTGCGACACGGGCAAATCACTGCCCGTGCCGCACAACATCGCTTACACCAGTCACACGGACTTACCTGCCCTGCGACATTGCTCTGGCCGGCGATCCGCCTCCTTTCTAAGGGGGCGGTTCGAGCGGCGTCATAGCGACGTCACACGGCAGGCGTCCAATGGAAGCAGAGGGGCAGAGATGAGCGGGCGGAATATCCCGCCCACCTCCTTCCTTCCGCATAACCGGTGGACGCAGGTAAGGACATGTTTGTCGTACCTGCAGCGTCACACATAGCGATGTGTGCTGCCACAGGAGCGACGAACAACATTGTACCTGCAGCAGCAACGATATTAAGGAAAGGAGCGACGTGTCAACGACCATTAATGGTTTTTTTTAACCAATCCGTTTTTATTGAAATTTTTCAAAAGAAGAATATATAACATACTGTGAGACTGTGACCGGGGTTATCTATGACGGCCGGTATGTCTCACCCCGGTTGTGCTCACTCTATGATAGAAAGTAAATCCACTCTAGGGTTAATGCTGTTTCCCTACAGGCTGAAGGTAGGGATAAATAGAATCAGGAACAAGGGCAGGGGTGCCGGGTGTGGGGGAGTGAACAGAACTCCCTGAGCTCTCTGCTGGAGAGGCACATGTATTTTGTTGTGGACTTTTGTTTGGACATTAAAACCGTGTGCTGTGAACCTTAATGCCTGGATCCCGTGTCTTCTGCTGCGCAGCCGACCGTGCTACCTCACATATGGTGGAGAATCGGCGGGCATGACAGCCGGTGAGGTGTAGCATCCATCCCTGGTGACCCAGCAGCACATGTCCTGGATTCGAGCGGCTATACTACAGCCCAAACCCGGCGACGCCATGGAGGACATACTAAGGCAGCAGCAACAGACTAATGCACAGCTACAACAAGCTAATGCACAGCAAAAAGAGGCTAATGCACAGCAGCAACAAACCAATGCACACCTGCTCCGGGCATTGGAACGTCAGCAGCAATCCTTACAAGCGCAGGAAAAAAGGCACCAAGAACAGATGGTTCTCCTGGCCAAGTCGATCCGTGCCGGACCGGCAGCAACAACCCCGGGACCGGGTGACGACGGCAGCGTCCGGAAAGCGGTGAGACAAGCATTACAAAAGATGACCCCGGGGGATGATGTGGAAGCGTTCCTGGCGGTGTTTGAGCGAGTGGCCAAGCGGGAAAAGCTGCCGACCCCCCAGTGGGCTGAGGTATTGTCGCCCTATCTGACGGGGGAACCCCAAAAAGCGTACCTGGACCTCTGTACCGAGGACGCCATTGACTATGTGACCCTGAAAGCCGAAATACTGGCTCGGTTGGGGGTAAATACCTATGTACGGGCTCAGCGGGTAAATCAGTGGTTCTATGAGGAAGCCAAACCCGTACGCTCCCAGGCCTATGACTTGTTGCATCTTGTAAAAAAATGGTTGCAGCCTGACACTCTGAGCCCGGCGCAAATGGTGGAAAGGGTAGTAGTGGATCGTTTTGTGCGCACTTTACCCGTCACCGTTCAACGGTGGGTAGGACAGGGTGACCCGAGTACCCTGGACCAATTAGTGTCCCTGGTAGAGCGGCATGTGGCTACGCAGGACTTGATACGGGACACTGAGACTTTGCGTACCGCCCGTCGGTCCGGCCCCTCCAAGCCTAGGGCCAAGGACCCACCGCTGACACCGGTGCAGGAGTCCCCTACCGTCCCGTCTGAGGCCGCGGCCGCCATTCCTGAGGTCCGGAAGGTTCTGTACCCTAAACGACAACCCATCAAGGGGGTTTCCGTCTCCATTAGATGTTGGCGGTGCCAGCGGGTGGGACATATGGAAGCCCAGTGTCCACTCACCACGGAGCCCATGGATTGTGGGGTTACCCGGCGGGGTTCAATGTATGCTCAGGTGGTGTATACCACTGACCTGGTCTCCCCAGAGACGGAGCCCCACTTGTGCCAAATACAGGTGAATGGATGTCCGGTTACAGGATTGTTGGATTCCGGAAGCTTAGTGACCCTTGTGCGATCCACCTTGAGGGCTAAAGTAAAGGACACAGGACGTACCGTGGGGGTGGTTTGCATACATGGGGACCGCCGAGACTATCCCACGGGGATTGTCACCATCACAGCACCTTGCGGTCAGGTGCAACATGAGGTGGGACTTATTAACACTCTTCCCTATGACGTGATCCTAGGAAGGGATCTGCCCTATTTTTGGACTTTATGGAAGGGACCCCCTAAGTCTCCTCAGATATTGGTCAGTCCGGGACCTGAGCCCTACAATCCTGAATCCGGGACACCTGCCGTAGGGGTCCCCATGATAGGGACAGAATGTGAACCCGATAGGTCGCCCCTAGAGGTATTGGCAGGAGAGGCTGAGATGGTAGAACCCATCCCGGAGTTGGAGGCGTCCCCGGATACGTTTGGGACTGCCCAACTCCAGGACCCTACATTAATACATGCCCGGAGTCGGGTGACAGTAATTGACGGGGTGGCACAGCTGCCCGGTGCCCAGGTAAGGTACCCCCATTTCGCTCTTAAGCAGGATTTACTCTACCGGGTAGATGAAATACGGGGCGTGGGGGTAGAGCAGTTGGTGGTGCCCCAGCCGCATCGTCGGCGGGTCCTCGACTTGGCTCATAAACACCTGATGAGTGGCCACCTAGGGGTCAAGAAAACGCAGGAGCGAATATTGCAAAGGTTCTATTGGCCCGGAGTCTTTGGGGAGGTAAAACGGTTCTGCGAAACCTGCCCGGAGTGTCAGCTTACCGCACCCCTGACCCATTTTCGCAGTCCGTTGGTGCCGTTACCCATTATAGAAGTCCCTTTTGAACGGATAGGGATGGATCTGGTGGGGCCCCTCGTAAAGTCCGCTCGAGGGCACCAACACATCCTAGTGATCGTTGACTATGCCACCCGGTATCCCGAGGCGATACCTCTCAGACATACTGCAGCAAAGCTTATAGCTCGGGAGTTGTTTGCTGTGTTCTGCCGGGTGGGGTTGCCCAAGGAGATCCTTACGGATCAGGGGACCCCATTCATGTCTAAAGTGACCAAAGAGCTATGCCGGCTACTCCAGATCAAGCAGTTGCGTACGTCTGTGTATCATCCTCAAACGGACGGTTTAGTCGAGCGTTTCAATAAAACCCTGAAAACCATGCTCAAAAGGGTAATTTCAAAAGACGGGAAAGACTGGGATATGATGCTTCCCTATTTGATGTTTGCCATCCGTGAGGTGCCACAGGCTTCCACGGGGTTTTCGCCTTTTGAATTGTTATACGGGCGACATCCCCGGGGATTGTTGGACCTGGCAAAGGAAACATGGGAGCAAGAGCCCACCCCCCATAAAAGTGTGATTGAACACATTTTGGGTATGCAGAACCGCATAAGCGCGGTCATGTCAATTGTGAAGGAGCATTTACAGGAGGCTCAGGCCGCGCAAAGCGGCCGCTACAATAGACAAGCCACCGTGCGGACCTTTAAACCCGGGGATCGGGTGTTGGTATTAATCCCCACGGCGGAGAGTAAATTCCTGGCTCAGTGGCAAGGCCCCTACGAGATAAAGGAAAGAGTCGGGGTGGTTAACTATAAAGTATTGCAGCCCGGTAGGCGGAAACCTGAACAAATATACCATGTCAACCTATTAAAACCTTGGCAGGAACGGGAAAGGCTGATGGCTGTTTTTCCCCATCTCCCTCCTCTTCAGGTCGTTCACCTCCGGCTCCAGCGACCTCCGGAGAGGACGAACCGGAAGTAAGGATTGGAGAAGCCCTCACCAAGATTCAGAGGCGAGAGGCCAGACGGTTGGTTCAGCAGAACCCCGATGTCTTCTCCGAGCTGCCCGGTAGGACCAGTCTGATACGACATGATATTGTCACCGAGCCCCACCTGAAGGTACGCCTGAAGTCATATCGGGTACCGGAGGCTCGACGACAAGCCATATCGGAGGAAGTAAAGACAATGTTACGCCTGGGGGTCATCGAAAAATCCTGGAGTGAATGGGCTAGTCCGATTGTCCTAATACCAAAACCCGATGGCTCCTTAAGGTTCTGCAATGACTTTAGGAGATTGAACGAAATATCCAAGTTCGATCTCTACCCCATGCCCCGGGTGGATGAGCTGATTGATAGGCTGGGACAGGCGCGATATTTTACCACGCTTGACCTGACCAAGGGGTACTGGCAGGTGCCACTGACGGAGTCCGCCAAGGAGAAAACCGCTTTTGTTACGCCGGAGGGTCTCTTCCACTATGTTGTCTTGCCTTTTGGGTTACATGGCGCTCCGGCCACGTTCCAGAGGTTGATGGACTTAGTGCTGGAACCCCACCAGGCGTATGCATCAGCGTACCTTGATGACATCATTATTTACAGCTCCGATTGGCAGACCCACTTGGAACAGGTACAAGCGGTGGTGGACGCGCTTCGAACAGCCGGATTGACAGCCAATCCCAAGAAATGTGCGTTGGGACTCACGGAAGCCCGCTACTTGGGCTACGTGATAGGCCAAGGAGTGATTAAGCCCCAAATTAACAAGGTTGAGGCGATCCAGAAGTGGCCTAGACCCCTGACCACGAAGCAGGTTAGGGCCTTCCTGGGTATCGTGGGGTACTACAGGAGGTTTGTAAAGGATTTTGCGGGACTATCAGCCCCCTTGACGGACCTTCTCAAAGGCAAGAAGTCCGTCATGGTGCGCTGGACTCCGCAGGCCGAGGACTCCTTCCGGGCCCTGAAGGGGGTACTGTGCGGACAGCCCGTTCTTGTACACCCTGATTTCCGGAAGGAGTTCATAGTACAGACTGACGCCTCAGAGGTCGGCCTGGGGGCAGTGTTGTCTCAGGTGGTTCAGGGGGAGGAACACCCCGTCACCTTCTTAAGTAGGAAGCTCACCCCTCCCGAGCGGAATTATAGCGTAGTGGAGAAGGAGTGCCTGGCGATCAAGTGGGCCTTGGAGTCCCTACGCTATTACCTGCTGGGACGGCAGTTTCGCTTGGTGACGGATCACTCTCCACTGGTCTGGATGAGGTCCGCCAAGGAACGGAATGCCCGGGTTACCCGGTGGTTCCTTTCTCTGCAGAACTTCCGGTTTACGGTTGAACATAGGGCCGGTGGGTTGCAGGGCAACGCCGATGCCTTGTCCCGCGGCCCGTGTTTAATGGCGGGAGTTCAACCCCGCACGCTTGAACTGAGGGGGGGGGTATGTGAGACTGTGACCGGGGTTATCTATGACGGCCGGTATGTCTCACCCCGGTTGTGCTCACTCCATGATAGAAAGTAAATCCACTCTAGGGTTAATGCTGTTTCCCTACAGGCTGAAGGAAGGGTTAAATGGAAACAGGAACAAGGGCAGGTGTGCCGGGTGTGGGGGAGTGAACAGAACTCCCTGAGCTCTCTGCTGGAGAGGCACATGTATTGTGTTATGGACTTTTGTTTGGACATTAAAACCGTGTGCTGTGAACCTTAATGCCTGGATCCCGTGTCTTCTGCTGCGCAGCCGACCGTGCTACCTCACAATACATACAGAAAAGAGAAGAGAGGATTTGCCACTACAGTTTCCCTAGGTGGGCCACTGCCTTTGGTACATATATAGCCCTCATAATACACTTACAGACCAATATATACTTTATTTAGGGTTTGCTAGTTTATCTGCTCTATCTCTTGGTCTCCCAGACCCTTGTGACAGTTTCGTATAACGATCATTGATTTTGAACGATTTTGCAATCGTTGATCATCGCCCCTTGGTGTCACACGCTGCGATGTCGCTAACGGCGCCGGATGTGCATCACGAACGACGGGACCCCGACGATATATTGTTAGCGATGTCGCAGCATGTAAAGCACCCTTAAGACTTTCATTGGGGTGTAGTCAGTTTTGCAACATGGTCTTGAATTAATTTGTTCAGAAAATTAAGTTTGTTGGGTGTGCAAAATAAGAAATCTTGTTTGCAATCAATGGCCCACTTTTGTGGGAGTACCGTATTCTGTAGTATGGTATCCCATAGAAAATGTTAATTCTGAAAGGAAACTAAAGGTGGGGTGTACATATTTATGCTGAACACTGTACTATCCTTTAGGAGCCTCATATAACCATATTTGCAGACTGCATTTATAAATCATATATTGATGGGGTCTTTATGGTGTTTGTTTGGGAGTCCATTATGTTGGGCCTTTTCTTCCAGCAAAAATTCTCAAACTTGAAGAAACAAATAAGGTCAAAAGTGTCCAGTCTTTACTCTTGTTGAGGTCGGATTGTTCCAATAAGGCTAGTTTCACACTTGCGTTGGACGGGATCCGTTGCTATCCGCAGCCTTGAGGAATTACGGTAACCGTTACAGGAAACCGTTATGTTCCTCATAGACTTCTATTAGCTACGGATAGCAACGGATGGTCTTGCATTGCATCCGCCCCGCAGCGCATCAATTGTTTTGACGCTGACCGTCAGTGAGCGTCGGGCGGATGGAACGCTGCATGTAACGTTTTTTTGAGCAGCGGAAACCTTTATTTTTCACTGCGCATGCTCTTTTTTTTTTTTTTTTTTTATCACAAACTTTATTTTATTTCTCGGTGGCCGAACGTTCAGCTGAGCGCTCGGCCGCCGGCATGTCAGGGCGCTCAGCTGATCCGCCGGCATGTCAGGGCACTCAGCTGAGAGCTCGGCCGCCGGCATGTCAGGGCGCCCAGCTGAGCGCTCGGCCGCCGGCATGTCTGTGCACCCAGCTGAGCGCTCGCCGGCATGTCAGGGCGCCCAGCTGAGCGATCAGCCGCCGGCATGTCTGTGCGCCCAGCTGAGCGCTCGGCCGCTGGCATGTCAGGGCGCCCAGCTGAGCGCTCAGCCGCCGGCATGTCTGTGCGCCCAGCTGAGCGCTTGGCCGCCTGAGCGCTCGGCCGCCGGCATGTCTGTGCGCCCAGCTGAGCGCTCGGCCGCCGGCATGTCAGGGCGCCCAGCTGAGCGCTCGGCCACCGGCATGTTTGTGCGCCCAGCTGAGCGTTCGGCCGCCGGCATGTCTGTGCGCCCAGCTGAGCGCTCGGCCGTCGGCATGTCAGGACGCTCAGCTGATCCGCCGGCATGTCAGGACGCCCAGCTGAGCGCTCGGCCGCCGGCATGTCAGGGCGCCCAGCTGAGCGCTCAGCCGCCGGCATGTCAGGGCGCCCAGCTGAGTGCTCGGCCGCCGGCATGTCAGGGCACTCAGCTGAGCGCTCGGCCGCCGGCATGTCAGGGCGCCCAGCTGAGCGCTCAGCCGCCGGCATGTCAGGGCGCCCAGCTGAGCGCTCGGCCGCCGGCATGTCAGGGCACTCAGCTGAGCGCTCAGCCGCCGGCATGTGAGAGCGCTCGGCCGCCGGCTATTTAGAGCGATCAGCTGATCGTTCACAATAGTCGGCTGCCGGTAAACTGTAAGAAGAAAAGAAAAAAAAAAAAAAAAAGCTTTCCGTTATTTTGTAAGATCCGTAGCATTGCGTTGTGCCACTATATGCAACGCATCCGTTGCATCCGTCACACAACGCAATGCTACGGATCCCGTCCAACGCAAGTATGAAACTAGCCTAATATTCAGCTTTTTTTTTTAAATCCTTCATATGGTCCCAGATATATGGGCCTTTTAACTTAGTGCAGATTTTTATGGTCTTTACCAAGAGGGCGTGCCTCACAGGGTAACAATACATTGTAATCTAAGGCCCCCCCCCTTCCCCCAGGGAATCCTCAGTTTTGCCTCCTTCGTAATTTTTTTATTTTGAAGATTTTATTTATTTTCATGTTGGGAAAGAGGATAATTTCAAATAATTGGGGTATTTTTTTAACTGTGTTTTACATTTTATTTTATTATTGTCCCTATGGGAACTTAAATCTGTGATTCCTAGATTTCTTGTGCAATACCTCAACAGACAAAAACAAGAAATCTCCGAAGGAGAAGAGTCTTTGTGTTTCCTGTTCCTGAGAACAATTCTTAAAATTTCAGATTTCATTTACTTTAAAATGCCTCCATACTGTACTGTGTAATGTAGCACTTCTGCATCACAATGATTGCTAATGGAATCCATTACTGACACGTTCCTTGTTCTGGTGCCAGTGCTCTCTAATGTTTGCCAGGTTTTACTTCTCATGAGCAGCGAAGCCTGGAAGTGAGCAGATCTTGGAACATAAAGTATGAATGACTCGCCCACCCCAGGGCTATGGGACACCCGGTGCCGGGCCGGACCAGTCCGGTGGCAGTCAGTGGTGGCTGGGCCCGGCTCCGTGGCCCTGGTGGGTGTCAGTAGAATATGTGGCTTGCTTGTTAATGGTTGTGTTCGTGACGCCACCTGTGGTATGCGGCTAATAAGCCGCCGCTGCTGTGTGAGGCCTCCGGGATGATGTTATGGCAGCAATGGTAGTACTGCTCCCCACAGGTGGAGCAATGCCCGGGGCACAGTTGGTGCTTGTAAATGTCTATGCAGATGAAATAACTGAGGCAACTTCAGAGGTGCAGTTCAAGTTCTTTTACTCACAGTTCTTGTCAGGGCAGGCAGAACCCTTGGACTGCTGGGACCGCTGTCAGGGACCTCCGTCTTCTGGGAGGTTCAGAGTGTGAAATCCGGTACCCTCTCTCTTAGTGTCTCTTTCTCTGCTGTCTTCACTAGCCTTGCCTTAGTTAGATGGACTTGACTTGGCCTCCATTACAGCCTCCAGGCTGGGGGGTCACCTGTCGGCTGATTACCCCTGTTCTGAAGGTCTGCTCTGGGTTCTGGCCCTGGGAGCTTGCAATTCCCTGGGCCTCGGTTTTTACTGTTTGGAGATTGTCTTTTCACTCCTCCAGTCTCTAGGGACCGTCCCCTGTCGCAGCTAATCACTCCACCGATATCACTGTGGACCAGGCCACCGCAGCCTGCAGCTACTCGTAGCGCCTCTGGGCCCTCGGCTTCGGTACCCAACAAGGACAGCTCGTGGTACCTACAGGACTACCCGCGGCCCTGCGACCCTTTCTTTCCTTCTCTTCTTTCTTTCTCCTTGCCTGCCTCCAGCAGGCCTCCTCCTCCCTCCTTGCTCTCGTTCTTCTTCTCCAACTACATGCTGGCTCCTCACTCTTTCACTCCCTGAGGTAAACTGAAACTAACTTGACCTTCCCTTCTCTATCTACTCTCCTTGGCTCCTCCCACCTCCCCAGTTGCTAAGCTACCACCCTATGGGAGCAGGGATGGGTCTTACAGCCCCTCTCAGCATGCAGCATGGGAGGGTTGCCTGCCACTTTCCCTGGTCCTGTGTGTCCCTAGCAATGGGTGTAGTGTGAATTTACCAGGGGACCGGAGTTCACTCTCTTCCTCTCCCAGAATGGGGCATCACACCGCAGATGGGGTGCAATGACCTGTGGCGACGGAAGCCTCAGGGGCGCCACACTCCCCCACAGCAAATCCCAGCACGTCCTCGGGCTGAAAAACAACAAAAACATATGGACCACTGCAAAACATTTTTGGTATGCAATAACATAAACTGTAAAACATTTCTTCCCTTTATGGGAGGCACATATCATGAACGTTGCGAACTTCTTATAAAGAAAACTCTAAGTGTGCACTTCCAGTCCATTGCACGGTTCAGGCAAATCCCCCATAATTCTGGTAGGGGGCACAACGGGTGCAACTAATTACATTTTTGGCTACTACAAGTCCAGTAGCCCGTCAGTTCGTTTCAAACAAACAAAGTAACATCTTCGACCAGCCATTAAGTCCAATGGCCTGGTTGCATCAGACAGATCAACAACATACCAGCCATTAAGTCCAATGGCCTGGTAGGACATAAAACACATACACCACACACCAGCCACTAAGTCCAGTGGCTTGGTATGACAGGACACCTAAACATTCACCGGGGCCCACATTCCAGTTCAGTGGCCCGGTAGCACATAACATGGGGGGGGTGACGTCTTCAAAAAACATCAGGGGCAGTACAGCAGGAAAGGGTGTCATCTTCGAAAAGAATAAGGGGCAAAACACGAGGGACTTCTTCAAAAAGAATTAGGGGCTATGTACAGTTCAGCTGCTTCTTACTTCTTTACATGTAGGGATTCTTCTCTGGCTCCCCACCTGGCAGCAGGTAGACAGCGGTCAGCACAGTCTGCGTCTTCTGGTCTTGGCGGGCCGCGCCTGGCATGGCGGCGGCCTGTATTGGAGTCGCTGCTGCGGTGTGGATGGGCGCCGCTCCGGCGGCAAAATCTTGGCGGGCCGCACCTGGCGTGGCTGCGGCCTGGATCGGCGTCGCCGTGCCGGGCGTCTCTCCAGGGACCGCGGGCATGGCAGCGGGGGTTGGGGCACCCGCGCCGGCAGGGGCATTAAATGACTCACCCCTCAGTAGCATCTCCGGTGTTCTGGCGGTCGCTGCTCCGCGCGTCGCTTGCCGGATCTGCTGCATCACCTTCGCTGCGATAAGGTACATTTTCTTTATCTGCTGGTCTGGCATTTAGACTCTCTCTGCCAGCCTGCCAGCTTATCTAGTCGCCATTTCTTCTTCCTCCGCCTTCCATGGCGGGCACTGCTTCGCGCTCTTTTCTTGGACAAGGGGGCGGGGCTTCTCTTCGCGCCCTTTCTTCTTTCACGCCCCCCTTCTTCCCGCGCTCAGCAGCGCTAATGGCGGCGGTTTCTCAGTAAAGTACACAGTCTGTCACACGGTTCTTCAGGCGCACAGTACCCGGTTAGACCGGGCACGAAATCCTGTTCGTGACGCCAAACTTGACTCGCCCACCCCAGGGCTATGGGACACCCGGTGCCGGGCCGGACCAGTCCGGTGGCAGTCAGTGGTGGCTGGGCCCGGCTCCGTGGCCCTGGTGGGTGTCAGTAGAATATGTGGCTTGCTTGTTAATGGTTGTGTTCGTGACGCCACCTGTGGTATGCGGCTAATAAGCCGCCGCTGCTGTGTGAGGCCTCCGGGATGATGTTATGGCAGCAATGGTAGTACTGCTCCCCACAGGTGGAGCAATGCCCGGGCACAGTTGGTGCTTGTAAATGTCTATGCAGATGAAATAACTGAGGCAACTTCAGAGGTGCAGTTCAAGTTCTTTTACTCACAGTTCTTGTCAGGGCAGGCAGAACCCTTGGACTGCTGGGACCGCTGTCAGGGACCTCCGTCTTCTGGGAGGTTCAGAGTGTGAAATCCGGTACCCTCTCTCTTAGTGTCTCTTTCTCTGCTGTCTTCACTAGCCTTGCCTTAGTTAGATGGACTTGACTTGGCCTCCATTACAGCCTCCAGGCTGGGGGGTCACCTGTCGGCTGATTACCCCTGTTCTGAAGGTCTGCTCTGGGTTCTGGCCCTGGGAGCTTGCAATTCCCTGGGCCTCGGTTTTTACTGTTTGGAGATTGTCTTTTCACTCCTCCAGTCTCTAGGGACCGTCCCCTGTCGCAGCTAATCACTCCACCGATATCACTGTGGACCAGGCCACCGCAGCCTGCAGCTACTCGTAGCGCCTCTGGGCCCTCGGCTTCGGTACCCAACAAGGACAGCTCGTGGTACCTACAGGACTACCCGCGGCCCTGCGACCCTTTCTTTCCTTCTCTTCTTTCTTTCTCCTTGCCTGCCTCCAGCAGGCCTCCTCCTCCCTCCTTGCTCTCGTTCTTCTTCTCCAACTACATGCTGGCTCCTCACTCTTTCACTCCCTGAGGTAAACTGAAACTAACTTGACCTTCCCTTCTCTATCTACTCTCCTTGGCTCCTCCCACCTCCCCAGTTGCTAAGCTACCACCCTATGGGAGCAGGGATGGGTCTTACAGCCCCTCTCAGCATGCAGCATGGGAGGGTTGCCTGCCACTTTCCCTGGTCCTGTGTGTCCCTAGCAATGGGTGTAGTGTGAATTTACCAGGGGACCGGAGTTCACTCTCTTCCTCTCCCAGAATGGGGCATCACACCGCAGATGGGGTGCAATGACCTGTGGCGACGGAAGCCTCAGGGGCGCCACATGAACATCTCATTAAAAAACTGTACAGTTACTGATGGATTGTCATTACTGCTCTCTTACATCGCAGAGGAGAATAGGGGAGATTTGCATCTAAATAATCTATGCATTTGACATATGTTGCTAATGTATCTGCCATTGCTTGCCTCATTTATGCTTTACATAACGGCTACCCCATCAATTTCAACTGCAGGTTCGGACTGGCCCACCGGGAAATCGGGGAATCTCCCGGTGGGCCCCACTGCAGAGCCATCACTGACAGGAGATGGAAGACTCCTCCCCTTTCTATCCTAGCACAGCTATTAAAGGGAACCTGTCATCAGAAATTTTGCTTTAAACCTAAAAGTTTCCCCCCTCTGCAGCTCGTGGGCTGCATTCTAGCAAGGTTCCTGTACTTTTTGTGCCCCCTTTGAAACCAAATTAAACACTTTATAAAGTTGTACCTTTTTGTCTGCCATTCTTGTAAATTATCCATGGGGGCGGGCTCTCTGGCGTCCGTTGATGTTCCTCCTGCAGATTGACACTGTCCCCCATTGCTCCATTTCATATCCCAGGACGCCGCCCACTGCGCCCGAGCTCCCGTGCACACGAGGACCGCTGGTGACGTGGTCGCAGGCACGAGAATATGGGCGGTGCTGTGATTGCATCGCAGGTGCCCGCCCATAATCACGTGACCGCGATCTCCTCTCTGCCTCCAGTGTTCTGCGCAAGCGCTGGAAGATGACCCGACGTCACCTCCTTCCCATCCTGCCCTGCAGCAGGAAATAGATGGGAGGAGCAAAGCAGCACAGCACAGGATACGAGGAGACGCGGAGAGGATCTGAGCGACGTACACAGTAAAAAAACATGTAAAATCAAACAAAGACACATTGTCTTCTGAAAAGTGAAAAGCACTAAACGTTTTGGTTTTTTTTTTGTAACCTGTGCTGTGCTGCTCCTCTCCTCCCATCTATTTCCTGCTGCAGGGCAGGATGGGAAGGAGGGACGTCGGGTCATCTTCCAGCGCTTGCGCAGAACACTGGAGGCAGAGAGGAGATCGCGGTCATGTGATTATAGGCGGGCACTTGCGATGCAATCACAGCGCCGCCCATAATCTCGTGCCTGCGACCACGTCACCAGCGGCCCTCGCGTGCACGGGACCTCGGGCACAGTGGGCGGCGTCCTGAGATATGAAATGGAGCAATGGGGGACGGCGTCAATCTGCAGGAGGGACAGCAACGGACGCAAGAGAGCCCGCCCCCATGGATAATTTACAAGAATTTCAGACAAAAAGGTACAACTTTATAAAGTGTTTAATTTGGTTTCAAAGGGGGCACAAAAAGTACAGGGACCTTGCTAGAATGCAGCCCACGAGCTGCAGAGGGGGAAACTTTTAGGTTTAAAGCAAAATTTCTGATGACAGGTTCCCTTTAATTGCTCTGCTTATCTACATCCATAGCAGTACACTCCCTCCTTCTCCTGCAGTGCTGGTGTGAGGTGTTGGAGTCGGACTAACGCCTGTGCAGGAGAAGGGCCATTTAAGCTGGGTTCACACATAGCGACAGCGACAACGACATCGCTGTTACGTCACCATTTTCTGTGACGTAACAGCGACCTTGTAAGTCGCTGTTATGATCGCTGCTTAGCTGTCAAACACAGCGACGCAGCAGCGATCATAACGTCGCTACATGTGCAGAGCACACTGCTTAACGCTGGCTCCTTGCTCTCCTAGCTACAGTACACATCGGGTTAATTAACCCCATGTGTACTGCAGCTACATGTCACAGTGCAGAGAGCAGGGAGCCGCGCACACTGCTTAGCGCTGGCTCCCTGCTCTCCTAGCTACAGTACACATAGGGTTAATTATCCGATGTGTACTGCAGCTACATGTGCACAGAGCAGGAGCCGGCACTAGCAGCAAGAGCGGCGGAGGCTGGTAACGAAGGTAAATATCGGGTAACCAGGGAAAGGTCTTCCCTTGGTTACCCGATGTTTACAGTGGTTACAGCTTTCCGCAGCTGCCAGACGCCGGCTCCTGCTCCCTGCTCGCTTCATTTCGTCGCTCTCTCGCTGTCACACACATCGATGTGCGCTTCACAGCGGGAGAGCGACGACGAAAAAATGAAGCAGGACATTCAGCAACGAGCAACGACCTCACAGCAAGGGCCAGCTCGTTGCTGGATGTCACACACAGCGACAGCGATGGGACGTCGCTGCAACGTCACAGAAAATGGTGACGTAGCAGCAACGTCGTTGTCGCTGTGTGTGACACCACCTTTACAGTAAGAGCTCTTTCAGATGTCAACACAGTTCATGCACACATCAGAATGCATGGACTGGCTGCAGCTCTCCCGACCAGAGCATGACAGCTTCATATATATCTATGAGGCTGTCACACTCTGGGCAGGAGACTCCCGGCTAGTCTGTTGCATTTTGGTCTGTACACCTACTGGTCACGGATCTCCTGTGCCGAGCATGACACCCTCATACATGGGGAAAGCCGCAGCCAGTCCACGCATTCTAGTCTGTGCAGGGACTGTGTTACACAGACACCTCACTATAGTATAGAAGGAGAATAAGGGAGTGCTCCGCTATGGAGATGCAGCTGACATCAACCCCAAAAAATATTACCCTGATTGCCACCGCACCAGGGCAATTGGGAAGAGCCAGGCAAAGCACCAGAATTGGTTCATCTAATGTGATGCGCCAGTTCTGGGATGGCTGTGGGCTGGTAGGAGTTCCCAGTGCTGCTCAGCATTATTGGCTGCTTTGCCATCATCATGTGTCCATCTGCTCACTAACCATTTTAGTTGAGTTGAGGTCAGGTGATTGTGGAGCCATATCATCTGATGAAACACTCTATCCCGCTCCTTCTGGGTTACACAGCCCTTAAATAGCCTAGAGGCATGTTTTGGGTAATTGTTTTGTTGCAACACAGAAGATGGTCCCCTAAGGGCAAACCAAATGGGAGGACATTAGCGATGAGCGAGCACTAAAATGCTTGAGTCTCGATACTCGAATCAAGCAGGTCGGACGCTCGGACGAGCTTGACTCGAGTGCCAACTATAATGGAAATCAACGGGAAACTCAAGCATTTTTCTGGAAGACCCTAAAAGGAGGGCTGGGGGGCAGGAAAATCTCAAAAATGGATGGAAATAGCACTCAAATGGAATGGGAACAGCATGGGGAAGAAGCCTGGACAAATCTCTGACTCAGAAGTCGCTGCTGGGAGCAATGTTATCAGAGTATTATTCCACTTTTATGGACTGACAATAAAACATACAAAACTGAAAATAAAAATGGATTTTACATTAAAAAATGTTAGGAAACATTATTTCCTATATAATGACTTATACTTAAGGCAAAATTAAAAAGAGGAAAAACCCCTCCTCCTCCACCCCTTAATAGCTGTGCCATCTCTCACTGTATTTGCCCATCACCTATGACTACAGTGGATGACATAGTATAGGGTTAAATGGCCATAATCATACACAACTATGACTGGTTGTAGGTTCAGCGACAAGAGCCACAGATCTGCCTGGTCTGTTAGAGCTTTCCACAACTCTGTGGTGGTGTGCGGTTGGTTTCAGCAGAGCCTGTTGCTGCTTCACCGAGGCAGTGCTGCAGGGCTTCCAGCTTGGTACTGATATGGACGACGTGCTCCGCAATGACAATTTGGAGATGAAGGAGGATGATGGGGTGAAGGAACTAGTGTAGGAGTTGGAGGAAACCCTGATGCAACTAGGGCCCGCAATCCTCAGCATTTGTAGCACGTGTGCCGTCCCATGGTCTGAATCGGTCCCTGCCTCTACAAGGTTCACCCAGTGTGTTGTCAGGGGAATGTAGCGTTCATGGCCGCAAGCACGTATCCACATGTCGGTTGTTAAGTGGAGCTTCCCAGTAGCTGCGTTGGTAAGGGCACATGTGATGTTATGGGACACGTGCTGGTGTAAGGCAATGACTGCAGACTGGGAAAAATAGTGGCAGCTGGGAAAGAGTACTGAGGGATGACCATCGCCATGAGGTAGCATTTATAAGGTTAGCAGTGTGGAAATGTGCCTGTTTAGTGTTTGGGCCTGTGGGCTGGTTGCTGGGTTTTTACGTTTGTGTTACAAGGTCTGGGGTAGGGAACGTTGAATGCTGTCCTGGGACTAAGAATAGGACTGTAACTCTCACCAGGGTAGTGAGCGGGAGTGGATCCACTGGACCACAGGGGGGACACCAGCTTTCCCAGATGTCAGAGAGGCTTAACAAAGTGCCTAGTGGGTAATCATCAGAGCCTCTGATGGTGAGGGTGGGCTTGGCTGCCAGGAAATGCCAGGTGCCACTCCCATGGTAGTGCCCAGGACTGTGGCAACTGAGCAGAACTGCGCAACATCAGGACAGGGATACGTTCTCAGACAGGACTGGCACAGGCAGGACATACTGGGCAGACACAGGAACTCAGATAGGGCAGGAATGGGAATACAGGAATTGACCCAAGACACAAGTCATTGGGCACAGGTCATCTGGCACAGGACATCAGGAGGGACTCCGGTCATCAGAGTACAGATTCGGGACTTCAGACCTCAGGTTCAGAATTCAGATACAGAACATCAGGAGGGAGACTGGACATTGGACACAGGTCATCAGGCACAGGACATCGGGTTGCAGGTACAGGACATAAAAATGCAGACAGAACACAGGAGGAACGGGTGCAGGATTTAGGCCGGTACCAGGACACAGATAGGACAGGTCCAGGAACACAGACAAGGCAACAGCAGATGTAGTACTGGTAAAATGCAGCATTGGAGCTGGATATTGGCAGACAAGAGAAACAGGCTGGACCAACAGGCAGGTAGTAGGATAGTACGGTATCCTAATGACTTGCTCTGCCCCTCCCATCATAGGAGGAAGCCTTAAATACCTGGTGCCTCCCAACAATAGGCTGGGGATACCTTTGTAAGGTGTGTGCCCTTTTCTTAATGGGGCAGGAAGCATGCGCTCGCACTCCCTGAACTGGAGGCTAGGAAACCCTGTGCGGCCATGCGAGCGAGCAGAGGACCAAGCAGCACATGAGCGACCATCCAAGGACAAGTTGGCAGCCAGGGAGGTAACGGGGGTATATCCCTGCTGGGCTTGGGGGAGAGAAGAGTGCAAGGACAGGGGTGCTGGTGCTACAAGAACGTGGTTGCTGATGGTGCTTGCGAATGTGCAATGACAGGTGCAGGCAGGAGGCATCTGCACCTGCATCCTGGACATTGGATTTCTCAGCACGTAGCACAGGGGAAGAGGCAGTGTTGTCACCTGGAGACACTGATTGTGGACCCAGGCGCTCTGCCCACCTAGTCGGGTGCTTGGAAGACATATGCCTGGGCATGCTGGTGGTGGTCAGACTGGTAGTGGTCAGGTCCCTTTTGATCTTGGTATGGCACAGGTTGCAAATGATGGTTCTTTTATCGTCTACAGTTTCTTAAAAAAAGCGCCAGATTGGGGAACACCTAGCCCTTGGCCTGGGAACTTGCTACATGTGGATGCTATGGGAAACAGTTGCCCGCCTTGTCCCTCTGGTCAATTCACTGTCTCTTCCTGCTGTTGCAGTGCTGCAGATCCCTCCCCCTCTGCGCTGCTGTCCTTGCTATACATGTCACATTCCAAGGTTGGGTCAATTACTTTATCGTCCACCCCCTCGTCTTCCACTTCCGCACGCTGGTCCTCCTGACTTGTTGACTTAAGAGCATCCCTTGTTGGCAACTGTGTCTCATCATCATCTGCCTCTTGAGACACTTTCCCTTTCCCCACCGCCGTCATCTTCTGACTGTGGCTTCTGAAATATTTGGGCATAACTACACACAATTACCTCATGTCTATCTTGAAACATACAGGGCAAGGTTGTAATGTCACATGAGCTCCGCACCCAATCACCGCCAGCTTCTCTCTCCCCGCCTTTGAACAAGTGAGTAATCACCAGGAAGTGAGAGCTGCGACTCTCACTAAAGGTACCGTCACACTAAGCGACGCTCCAGCAATCCCACCAGCAACCTGACCTGGCAGGAATCGCTGGAGGGTCGCTACAGGGGTTGCTGTTGAGCTGTCACACAGGCAGATCTCACCAGCAACTAGTGACCAGCCCCCAGCCAGCAGCGACGCATGGAAGCGATGCTGCGCTTGGTAACTAAGGTAAATATCGGATAACCAACCCGATATTTACCTTGGTTACAAGCGCACACCACTTAGCGCTGGCTCCCTGCACTCCTAGCCACAGTACACATCGGGTTAATTACCCGATGTGTAGTCTGGCTATATGTGCAGGGAGCCGGCACTGACAGCGTGAGAGCAGCGGACGCTGGTAACGAAGGTAAATATCGGGTAACCAAGGAAAGGGCTTCTTGGTTACCCGATATTTACATTGGTTACCAGCGTCTGCAGAAGTCGGCTCCCTGCTGCCTGCACATTCAGTTGTTGCTCTCTCGCTGTCACACACAGCGATGTGCGCTTCACAGCAGGAGAGCAACAACTAAAAAATGGTCCAGGACATTCAGCAACAACCAGCGACCTCACCGCAGGGGCCAGGTTGTTCCTGGATGTCACACACAGCAACATCGCTAGCAAGTTGTGCCTCAGCAGCGATGTTGCTAGCGATGTTGCTTAGTGTGACGGTACCTTAAGAGACGTGCTCAGTCAGCTGCAGAGCTGGTGATTTTGCAAGGTTTATAACAGCAGCTTATCAGGAGCTGAGATATAAGGGGAGTGAAGTGAGCAACTAACTGCTGTATAGAAATCAGTGGTCTGGAGAGAGGTAACTTGGATATTAGGAGCTTGGAATTTAACTACTGCGGACACTTGGCCAGGGTCTGGGCTGGCACTCATGGTCGAGCTCCTTGGAAACCAGCTGTACACTATGAAAAATAAAAGCTTAATTGCAGGAGATTGACAGCAGAAGATAGAAAAGGCAAGTTAATTGAAAACTTGAATATTTTCATACTTTCTAAATCGTTAAAGCAATTTATTAACTTTAAAATACCCCTTTGATGGATGTCCTCTGGAATTTTATTTCTGTTAAAAATACCCACACATATACTTTCTTAGAAGTTATTTTTTTTCTGGTAATTTCACAACCTGTGCTATTGCTACCAAGTCATCTGCATCCATAGATATTTGTGACTTACGTGTACTGCACACGCATTTGGAAACATGATAAAGTCTAAAGACTATAAATGAAACATGAAGGATGGAGTCCACTGTTCCCTGTAAGCAATACTCTATATTACTCTGGTCTTCTTTATGCATTTTTCATACAGTCTTTAAAGGACTCATATTTCCTGTGTTTCCCAAGTACATTGCGTGCAAGTTACTTGGACTATCAGAGTCTCAGCATGTTGAAGGTGTTCACAAAATTGTATTTTACTTTGCATTTAGCAATCTTAAAGGGGATGTCCAGTACATTTGCTGAATATACCCTGCGGAGGTCATGGTATGGAATACAAAGCAGTGGTGTCTGTCCCATGGGTAAGTATGTGGTGGGTTTTTTTTTTGCTATTTTACCAAACCCTGGACTTATTAAAAGACTTATCATACTGTAACGCTGGTGTCTCTGCACCATCCTGCCTCTCCCCACTAGGGACACCGATTCACTCACTGCCATGGCCGGACTGTGTCTTCCCTCGCATTCACACGGCTGTCCATGTGCTTTTCTGCCTCCTCTTCCTCCCGGGGCCTGTGCATGCCACACAAGTCCCCCGGGAATGTGCTTAGGGGATGGCGCCTGCCCTGCTCTTAAAGGGCCAGCTTGCCATTTCTTTACAGCGCCTCTCAGCCTATAGCTGAGAGGCACTAGGTAATTAAGGCATCCTCCCACTCAGGGAGGTGCCTGCTCAGCACCTTTAGTTAATAAGTTTACCCATCCGCTAGCTAATTGTCAGGTCCCGTACTCCTGTACCGTTACCAATACCTGTGTCCGCCTTCCCATACCTGTCAGACCCTGTTGTGCCTCCAGCCGTCCTGACTGTCTCAGCCTACACATTTGTAGTGGACTAATAAATAATACCATTTGTCAAAAGAGTGTCAGTACACAGTTTGGTACTGTCAACACTGATTTGTTGATGTCATTCTATATAAGGAAACCCCCAACTGGTAGCACACAGTTTGTCAAGATATTCTTAAATTACTAGAACAGATAATACAGGTAAAATATATCTTTGTATCGTGTTAGCCAGTAGAGATAAAACATTGTTTAAAAGAACTGAAGTCCTCAGTGGTTGATACCTTTTAATGGCTAACTGAAAAGATGGTAATAATAGCAGCTTTCGAGACTACTCAGGTCTCTTCATCAGGCATGGTATAACACAAAATCTGAAGAGTCACATATTTATACACAACAGGACTTAGAATACAGCAGTAAAGAAGACAAGTTATGTGAAGCAGAACTATCACTATGGCAAGGGGGCAAACTGTTGTGGCCATAAATATTGCTGCAGTTCAGAGATAAGCAGTGTGAAAGTTTTACTGAGTATGACACTGCTCCCCCGCCCCGCACTCCAAAGTGCGTTTCACAACTGCGTTTCAAAACGCGCGTGGTCACTCCCTGAGAAAGCGGTTGTGAAACGTGCGTTGGAGTGCGTGGCGGGGGAGCAGTGTCATACTCAGTACACCATGGCATCAGATTTGTTTGCATGATAATACAATGGGGGCAGTTTTCATTGATGATGCTATCTACAAATTGTTAATTAATATGAATGGCTTAATGATTTTGGGTGCATCAGCTGTAAAGTGCCTTAATGCTAATATATATTGAATTTGATATTTATTATCACTAGTATAGAGGTGAAAAAGTCCCCAATTATGGTTAATTGTTAATTCTATGGTTGCAGAGTATGACCTGCTTTCCATGCTTACAGTGTTTTTAATATTTTAATCTTTGTCTATTGTGGTTTATGTTTTTATCTGTCATCAATAAAGACTCATTTATTTTGATAAGGTTTGTTGTATTTATTGGGATATCATGTTTGGTTGATTATTGAGGTATATCCTAATAGTTTTTTGATTATAAGTGAATTTTGGTATTTTCTTCTAATTTTTGGGTTAATATTTCTATGATGTGCCTGTAAAATAATTTCACCCATTACTCTTTTTGGAAAGACTTTGGACTCTGCCGGGAAGGACATTAACTACTTGGATCATGATCACAGTGGTGTGCAGGGAAGGATTCTCCGCTGGGAGCTGAAACATGAAAATCCTATAAATAATAATTAGTCCGATGCCCTTACTGGTCCTTCATCCAAATCTGCTGCTCCAAGCACGTCCATATGTAACTTCCAGGAGGCTGACCTAATGGCTAGCCACAGCAAACAGAGGCGGACGTTCGTCAGAGATTTTGGATTGTAAGGCTATGTGCCCACGGGACTCTGTATCTGCGGATTATTCTGCATCAAATCCGCAGCTTTCCCCCTGAATCCGCACCTTTTCATAGGTGCGGATTTGACGCGGATTTGACGCGGATTTTGTTGCGGATTTTGCGATTTATTTTTTTTTAAATTTAATTGAATAGGAAAAATCTGCACGAAAATCCGCAACAATAATTGACATGCTGCAGATTTTTCCGCACGAAAATCCGCACGATTTCCGCTGCGGAAAAATCCGCAGCGTGGGCACAGCATTTCCCAAATGCCATAGAAATGGCTGGGGAGTAGCTGTGCTGCAGATTTCTGGAAAATCCGCGGCTTTTCCGCAAGAAATCCGTGGCAAAATCCGCGCATTTTCCGCAGCGTGGGCACATAGCCTTAGGGCAAATGAAAAGACTTTTTTTTATTACACTGATGTTACTACACAGTCTTGGAAAACTTTTGACATCAAAATGCTAAAATTGAGGTGCATAAGCGTTTACGTGTAAGGTGTGGGATGTGCAGATTATTGGAATGGGGCAAAAATAACTGGCAAGCAAAGGAATGTTTCCTAATGGTGGTGCAGGCACGCATTGTGGCTTATTTACCATATCAACTGCACAATGGCATCAGGCACAGCAGATTGGAGAAGGTGCCAAATATCGCACCCCACCAATCAGATATCGATGACCCCTTTTTTACATAGAGAAAAACAAATCTGAACTTTGCAAAAAAAAAAAAAATAATAAAACAAATTTGGTTTGTGGCATCGTTTTTTGACACACGTAACTTTTTATTTTTTTTATTAGTACCGTTTTGAGTTACCTATGTTTTGATCACTTTTTTTGCATTTTTTGGGGGGTTGTGTATCGTGCTGTGGGGCATTAACCATGGGCGAGGTACTCGTCTCTTGTGCCCTGGCACTTTACATGAAGGTGGGGGTCCTGGCTGGAAGTGTAGATTCCAATTAAAGGAGCGCTATGCCCTTGCAGGCTGCATGATGTCGATGACTTCTTCTGGCCAGGACAAGATGTTGAACAGTTCAGTGATAGAGACCACCACTCGAAAATAAAGTTTTTACTAAACGATAACTTGGTGAGGATTAGATGGATAGCGGGTACACAGCATAAAGAATGTTTCCTTTACAATATGAAGCATTTCCACATCGTCTTAATACCATTCTCTTACCTTGTGTGAATTCTGTTTCCGCTGATTCACCTGCCTTTATGACAACCCAGTCCAGTTAGTGAGAGTCCTATTCTCAACCCGTGGTTCCTTGTCTTCTTGTCCCTTACTGGTACTTAGCTTCTCTACTTGTGACGTCTTGGAACTCCTCACGTGCTCTATTCCATCCTGGCCCGTTACCACCCTAAGTTATAAACTCGGAGCTAAGCGTCCTGTTCCAAGACCCATCTCGGGTTCGGGTTGACCACTCTGTCCTTCGGTCTATTTTCCTTCCTCTTTACTCAGGATCACGCTATGCATCACGGTCTCCATTCACGTCAAGGACACCCACGTCATGTGGCTCTGCTCGCTAGTGAGACCTTAGGTCTGTTCCTACCGCAAAAAATAAGCCGTCATTGAGCCTAAGATCCCGAAAAATGAGAACGCTACGGGTCACGGAATATGGCGTAAAACGTGCGCCACTTTTTTCGGACAAACTTCCGATTTTTTTTTAACCCCTTATATAAAAGTAAACCTATACATGTTTGGTGTCTACGAACTCGCACTGACCTGAGGCATCACACCCACACATCAGTTTTACCATATAGTGAACACAGTGAATAAAATATCTCAAAAACCATAGTGCTATTGCACTTTTTTTGCAATTTTTCAGCATTTGGAATTTTTTTGCCATTTTCTAGTACACAATATGGTAAAACTGATGGTTTCATTTAAAAGTACAGCTCGTTCCGCAAAAAATGAGCCCTCACAGGACCATATTGACTGAAAAATAAAAAAGTTACGTCTCTCAGAAAAAGAATGGCGAAAAAAAAAAACGGAAAGCGAAAAATCGGCCGGTCGTGAAAGGGTTAAAGAAGTGGACAACCTCTTTAATGCTAACACTCCCTACTGTCAGGCAAAATACAATCTATCACTAGTAATGCATGCCACAATACACAATGCACACAATAACAGTATTTGTGCCTTCAAGGAGGAACATGGATAGCATGTCCATCTCCTTCCAGAGGTGCGGTAACTGAAAAATGGCAACTCTGGTGTTTACCATGTTTATTAAATAATTTTATATTTTGATGGATCAGAGATTTATGGACACAACACTATCATTATTTTTAAAGGAAGAAGGGGGTTGATTCAAATTATTTATATTTTTAGCTATTTTATTCAAACTTTTTTTATATTATTTTGTAGCCCCCCGATCACTTACTCTGTATATGGAAATACCTTTTTATAGGATATACAGTGTGTCCACCCATATTCTGTCCACCCATATCCTGTCCTGTCCAGCTTTAGGCATAGAAGTGGTGTCTAGGTATAGTAAAGTAGCCATGCGCTACGCAATGAAACCACCTATAGCGCCACCTGGTGGAAAACAACGGAGTTAGCATTTTTATCTCGAAAACGGAACGAGATAGAGGAAAAAAAGTGAATTACAAAGTTGTAGGGCATCATCAATTCAATATAAATCGACACCTTGCATACAGAAATGCTATGATTAGAAGGTGTAACACTCACAAGGCTGCGGACGTGAAGCGGTACCTCATGGAGACCTTCCTACAAGTCATTGGGTATGGTGGCTGCATGGAGTGGCCTCCACGCTCACCTGACCTGACCCCATTGGACTTCTTTCTGTGAGGTCACATCAAACAGCAGGTGTATGCGACCCCTCCACCAACAGTGCAGGACCTACGACGACGTATCACAGATGCTTGTGCAAACGTGTCACCTACCATATTGCACAACGTGCAGCAAGATACAGTATGCTGTGCAGAGTCCAGATGTGCATTGCAGCTGATGGTGGCCACTATGAGCATCAAAGTTAAATGAGCTCCATATGCGTGACCAGCATTCAATGTTTTGGGGGCTCATGGGTTTCATATCATAGCATTTCTGTATGCAAGGTGTTGATTCGTATTGAATTGATGATGCCCTACAACTTTGTAATTCACTTTTTTTTTCTATCTCGTTCCGTTTTCGGGATAAAAATGCTAACTCCATTGTTTTACACCAGGTGGCACTATAGGTGGTTTCATTGCGTAGCGCATGGCTACTTTACTATACCTAGACACCACTTCTATGCCTATAGCTGCCGCCGTTCTCAAGTTCATGGCGGTGGAAGGGATATGGGTGGACACACTGTATATAAAATCACAGCCTCCTGTGGAGCTGAGTCTGCTGCTGGCCTTTACATGAGGACAAACACGGGAGGCTTCAGCAGACCGCTGGCTCCGATCGGCACTCTGCTATCTCATCATGGGGGGCAATAGGAAAAGTGAAGGACGCAGCCCTGAACCATGCATTTTATACGCCAATGTCAGAAATGATAGAGGCATTTAAGGGGTTTCCAGCAGTGATCAGAGCTTAACTCCAATCGCTGCTGCTAGGATCAGATGCCATACACCAGCACCTGACCGAAGACACACAATAATGGATATCTGTTCTATTGGTGAAAAATATTGACGTGTGAATGAGAGACTACTTTTAATAATAAGCAGATAAGTCTCCCCAGCTGGCAAAAAATGGCTTCTTCTATGCAAATAAAAAGAAAAAGTAGAAAATAATCCAATGAGCACAAAAGTCTCCACAGCTATAGCCCCATTCCTGTCCTATCCATTGTCAGGATTGCTGCTTGATCTCTGAGCTGTGATTGATCTCCATCAGACAGGTTTCTGCTGACAGATTTGCTCTGGAGGACAGTGACATAGATCACCAGGCTATACCACATAGCTTCCTGCAGGGGGAGCCCCTGCACACGATCATTGTGATCGGCTGAAGCTCTGCTCTTCACTATATAAGTGCATTTTATAGCAGGTTTGATGCTGAAGAGGTTCTGCAGCAGCTGGGTCTGCACATGAGCGGCTGTAGCTGGGAATGACGTGCCCAGGCTGTGATGTGTGTGCTGGCAGCTGACTGTCCCTTTAACAGCTCAGGAAGGGGCCGCGCTGGAGGAGGAGGAGGGAGCTGCCTCTGTCTGGCTGTTTGCAGGCGGATCTGCTGTGCGCTCGATCTCCCACAGACTGATGATCGCTGGACATGTAAGCGCTGCCTGGCTGCACAGACATGGAGCGGGCCAGCCTCCCCGGGGGCATCAGGGGGGACCCGGCACAGCTCATCCAGAGATCCCTGGACTTCAAGAGCCAAGGGGCGCAGTGCTACAAGGACAAGAAGTACCGGGAGGCCATCGGCAAGTACCACCGGGCGCTGCTGGAGCTGAAGGGGCTCCCGGGGGAGCAGGACCGCGCCGGGGACGGACAGCAGCAGCTAACGGAGGAGCACAGGCGGGCGGTGGAGGGCATCGAGGTGGACTGTTACAACAGCCTGGCAGGTGGGTGCTGGTGGGCACGAGCCTGACATGTCACTACTGGGGGCACCTGGCACTGGGCACAACAGGGCACAACAGCGAATAATGTGCCGGGAGCTGCCTCTCCTGCACAGCCCTGGCTGCTAACAAGGGGCAGGACCGGGGTGCAGGGCACAACGCTGGCTGCGATGCCCAACATGGTGTGGGCTGTCTGTTGTGTCCCCTTGGCATAAATGTCTGGTTGTAATTCATCCTCGGCAAGTAGTGTTTGACAACGAAGCGTCCGCTGGGCAAGTAGTGGTTGGCAGTGATGCTCCCGCTGGGCAAGTAGTGTTTGGCAACGAAGCGTCCGCTGGGCAAGTAGTGGTTGGCAGTGATGCTCCCGCTGGGCAAGTAGTGGTTGGCAGTGATGCTCCCGCTGGGCAAGTAGTGGATGGCAGTGATGCTCCCATTGGGCAAGTAGTGGTTGGCAGTGATGCTCCCGCTGGGCAAGTAGTGGATGGCAGTGATGCTCCCATTGGGCAAGTAGTGGTTGGCTGTGATGCTCCCGCTGGGCAAGTAGTGGTTGGCAGTGATGCTCCCGCTGGGCAAGTAGTGGTTGGCTGTGATGCTCCCGCTGGGCAAGTAGTGGTTGGTAGTGATGCTCCCATTGGGCAAGTAGTGGTTGGCTGTGATGCTCCCATTGGGCAAGTAGTGGATGGCTGTGATGCTCCCGCTGGGCAAGTAGTGGATGGCAGTGATGCTCCCGCTGGGCAAGTAGTGGATGGCAGTGATGCTCCCATTGGGCAAGTAGTGGTTGGCTGTGATGCTCCCGCTGGGCAAGTAGTGGTTGGTAGTGATGCTCCCATTGGGCAAGTAGTGGTTGGCTGTGATGCTCCCGCTGGGCAAGTAGTGGTTGGCTGTGATGCTCCCGCTGGGCAAGTAGTGGTTGGCTATGATGCTCCCGCTGGGCAAGTAGTGGTTGGCTGTGATGCTCCCGCTGGGCAAGAAGTAGTGGTTGGCTGTGATGCTCCCGCTGGGCAAGAAGTAGTGGTTGGCTGTGATGCTCCCGCTGGGCAAGTAGTGGTTGGCTGTGATGCTCCCGCTGGGCAAGTAGTAGTTGGCTGTGATGCTCCCGCTGGGCAAGTAGTAGTTGGCTGTGATGCTCCCGCTGGGCAAGTAGTGGTTGGCTGTGATGCTCCCGCTGGGCAAGTAGTGGTTGGCTGTGATGCTCCCGCTGGGCAAGTAATGGTTGGCTGTGATGCTCCCGCTGGGCAAGTAGTGGATGGCAGCGATGCTCCCGCTGGGCAAGTAGTGGTTGGCAGCGATGCTCCCGCTGGGCAAGTAGTGGTTGGCAGCGATGCTCCCGCTGGGCAAGTAGTGGTTGGCAGCGATGCTCCCCCGGGGCAAGTAGTGGTTGGCAGCGATGCTCCCCCGGGGCAAGTAGTGGTTGGCAGCGATGCTCCCCCGGGGCAAGTAGTGGTTGGCAGCGATGCTCCCCCGGGGCAAGTAGTGGTTGGCAGCGATACACTATAGATGAAGTGCTCTCTGGGTAACATTGGTCCAATGCCCATTATTTTAGTCTTTGTGGCTGATAGGGGTGCTGCTTGAGGAATTTACCACTTCTACTAGGGGCGTTTATAGAAATCATGGCCCCATAGCAGAAATTCTGAATGAGCCCCCTTATAAATTAATACTGCATCACGTGGTCCTTCATATGGTATAATGCACAGTTTGTAATCTTCCATATAGCATAATGCACCCTCTGTACTTCACCATACAGTATGATGCACCCTCCGTAGTCTTTACTATACTATGATGCACCCCCCCGTAGTACTCCCTATAGTATGATTCATCCCCCCGTAGTACTCCCTATAGTATGATGCACCCTCACCACCCCCCTGTAGTCCTCCCTATAGTACGATTCACCCGTAGTCCTCCCTATAGTATGATTCCGCCCACCCCCGTAGTCCTCCCTGTAGTAGGATTCCGCCCACCCCCGTAGTCCTCCCTGTAGTAGGATTCCGCCCACCCCCGTAGTCCTCCCTGCAGTAGGATTCCGCCCACCCCTGTAGTCCTCCCTGTAGTAGGATTCCGCCTACCCCCGTAGTCCTCCCTGTAGTAGGATTCCGCCCACCCCCGTACTCCTCCCTGTAGTAGGATTCCGCCCACCCCCCGTAGTCCTCCCTGCAGTAGGATTCCGCCCACCCCCGTAGTCCTCCCTGTAGTAGGATTCCGCCCACCCCCCGAAGTCCTCCCTGTAGTAGGATTCCGCCCACCCCCCGAAGTCCTCCCTGTAGTAGGATTCCGCCCACCCCCCGTAGTCCTCCCTGTAGTAGGATTCCGCCCACCCCCGTAGTCCTCCCTGTAGTAGGATTCCGCCCACCCCCGTAGTCCTCCCTGTAGTAGGATTCCGCCCACCCCCGTAGTCCTCCCTGTAGTAGGATTCCGCCCACCCCCGTAGTCCTCCCTGTAGTAGGATTCCGCCCACCCCCGTAGTCCTCCCTGTAGTAGGATTCCGCCCACCCCCGTAGTCCTCCCTGTAGTAGGATTCCGCCCACCCCCGTAGTCCTCCCTGTAGTAGGATTCCGCCCACCCCCGTAGTCCTCCCTGTAGTAGGATTCCGCCCACCCCCCGTAGTCCTCCCTGTAGTAGGATTCACCCGCGACCCCCGTAGTCCTCTAAAATATATAATATGTCTTTATTTTAATATAGCACCAACATATTCCGCAGCGCTTTCCATACCTCAGGAATACTGTCCCCATTGGGGCTCACAATATAAATTCCCGATCAGTGTGTTTTTTTTGTTTTTGTTTTTTTTTTTGTTTTTTTTTTTGGAGTGTGGGAGAAAACCGGAGAACCCGGAGGAAACCCACGCAAACACGGAGAGAACATACAAACTCCTTGCAGATGTTGACCTTGGTGGGATTCGAACCCAGAACCCCAGCGCTGCAAGACTGCAGTGCTAACCACTGAGCCACCGTATATTTGTTATAATGCACACCCCATAGGCCTCTATATAGTATTATGGCCGCCAGTGTACTTACTGATTTAAAATAAATACTTACCTCTCCTCTTTCCACAACTGCTCCGGTCTCTGTGTGAAGCGTTTTGCAGGTCTGCACATCTTGGCGCAGCGGCGTGCTGTAGTGACATCATCGCACCCTCTGCGCTGAGGCGTCAGAGCGCAGAAGCCGAGGGAGTATGATGGAGGAGGTAGTGGACAGTGGAGCTCACTTTTTCATCTGCAATGCCAATACAGTTGAAAGTGCAATTCTGGCGCTGACACCGGACCCATCTTGCCTCATGGGACCCATAGCGGCCGGGTGTTCTGCTGCCATTGGCGGTACACAACTGACTTCTGCAGATCAGCCCCATTGGAGTTGACCATACATGGCTCATTAACCAGTGTGGCCCTGTGTAAGAAAGCAGCCATGTATTCTAATACTCTACAACCGCCTAATGGTGTCACATATTCGTGTCCATATTATGCCACCAATGTCCAAACTGATGGAGTTAGTTCAGTAGACCCATGGTAGGTCCTGTTCCTGAGTCCACAGTTCAGTCACTAAAATGTGCCTACATGATGGCCATATTGCGGCAGTTTCCGACAGAAGGATTGGTGTCATCTTTAGGCACAAGAGAAAACGGAGGGTTCTTATTACTGGACCACTAGAGAAAAATCAGCCTGGCTTATAAAGGGTGCGCATCACACAAAGGCGCAAAAGAAAGTATCACACCCGTGGATCACCTCCTCACTGGTGGCGCTCTGATGGGACAGATCCTGCACTGGGCACCACCGAGTGCTGCGCACGGTCACCATATACTGACCTTCATCATGAATTAAAGGAGTTTCCCACCAACAAAGTTTCTTTTTAATAAATAGATCTTGGAATAATAATTTAAAAATTGGATGTGTTTAAAAAAAAAAGTTCCTGTACTGAGATCTTATTTATGTGTCCCTGCTATGTACTGTGTAATGGCCGTGTCTGACCGTACAGGGACATTGTCTGATCATACCACATCTTCTGGGCAGGGGAGGAGGTGAAAAGTGTAAAAACATTACATCGCGAGATCGCAAATAATTCTTTCTTTCGGGTAAAACTTTTTTAAAAACAGGCAGGGAAATGTTTTACCTCACAGAAAGCACTTCATGAAATCACAGCTGATTCCATCTGTATACTCTTTTGCATCTTCCTCAGACCAGGAGCTGTGGTATGATCAGATCTCTGTACTGTCAGACACGGCCATTACACAGTACACAGCAGGGGCACATATATAAGATTATTTCAGTACAGAAACATCCAATCGTATAAATTATTATTCCGCAATCTATTACTCGTAAACTTTGTTTGTTGGCACAGCCTCTTCTTCTTCCTTTTTTTTTAAGGGGCTTTTCTAACCCTAAACTGGCATAGTGATTAGTAGCCGGGCACCATCACTTTTTTGCTGTTTACACTACTGGGCATGGATTAGTTTTGCAGTTCCACAACCGCCGCTATGACTGAGTCGGCAGCTGTTCTATGTGCCCGGGCTGACGGCTCGGCCCATGAATGGCGATCCACACGCTCTTCTCGTTCTCGGAGCAGCTGTTCTTGGCTGTGGACATGGAGGCCGGGCACAGGATGGCTCTGCTGCACCAGTTGGTCAGGTTTTGCTGTAAGTGAACACGATTCTTCCAGTATTTTTACGTACAAGTTCCTATATTTGGAGTGGCAGCTGCTGCTTGTCGGCCCCCCGGTAACACTAGAGTTATGCTCGCCGGGCGAGCAGAGAAGTTAGTGAACCCACTGGGCCGCAGCACACACAAAACCCAGAGAGGCTCGACTATGGACCTGAGCCTTCTCCAGAGCCCCTAATGATGGAGGTGTTATGCTGCAGGTATGGGTCTGGGTGCCACTCGGGAAGACTGGTGTTGCGTCGGCTGGCCCCAGGGGTACAGGAGCGACAGTCACTGGCAATAGGTTGCGGTAGCAGCAGGTGTCGAGAATCTGTCCGGGATGGATGGACAGATAAATGAATGGATGGCAGCAACTGGTGTCGATACTTCGTGGCAGGTGTAGCGGCTCGCAGCAGCAGGTAAGGGTAACGACAGCAGCACTCTGAAATATAAACAGGTATAAGCAACACAACTAGCACAATATCACAGCGGCAGCAGCACAGTGCTAGGGAACCTGACTACAATATTGAATGAAACTCATTGCCCAGGCAACTCTCATAGGGCAGAGTTGCCTTAAATACAGTCAGCCTCCCATTACTAACCCCTGGGCTTGATGCCAGCTGACACTACACAGCTGACATCAACCCCAAAAAACAAGGGGAAGCACAAGAATTAGAACATTAAATGTGATGTGCCACTTCTGGAGCAGCTGCAGGTTGATATTTTTAGGTTGGATAGGACCCAATATCCATGGACCTTTCCAGCCTGATATTACCAGCCCCCAGCTGACTGCTTTACCTTTTCTGGGTACAAAACAGAGTATAAAGGTTATTAAAAGTGCTCATACTACTTCTTTACTACTACTACTACACGTAGTTTCTAATTGATAACTAAGTAATATAATATAATTTCTATGGGTTAAGAATAATAATTGTTGAACACTTGTCCTACCCTTTTTTCCTGTTACTAACAGGTCTCTTCGCCTCCCTTTTTCCCTTTTCCCCTTCTTTCGCTTGTTTTTCCCCTAGATTTCCTTTCTTTCTTTATTTTCCTGTATTAGCACCGTAATATTTAAACTATCAATAACCATAGTTTGTACACAAAATTGGAGGAGGAAACCCCACTATATATATATATATATATATATATATATATATATATATATATATATATATATATATATATTATATTTATATTATATAGCTGTCCAATAAGCTCCACCGGGTGCAATTTTATTATTTGTTTGTTGCTTTGTCTCTATAGATCCATTGGTTAATGTAAAAATCCTTTATTAGTACATCAATTCAAAGGGATGTAAGTATTGAAACCATTTTTAGAAAGGGACAATGGGGGAATGTGTTGGATGCAAAAAAAAACTACCCCAGGTCACAAAATAAAAACTTGTCAGAATCAAACCACCATATTGGTTGTTAATATAAGATGGAAAGGTATACACAGAATATAATGAATGGTAGTGTGATGCATAGGGTAAATAGGTAAATGTGTATATACACTGAACAAAAACACAACACTTTTTGTTTTTTCTCCCATTTTTCTTTTTCATGAGTGAGTTGTACTGTAACACTGCACATTTCAGAGTGGCCTTTTATTGTGGCCAGCCTAAGGCGCACCTGTACAATAATCATGCTGTCTAATCAGCATCTTGATACGCCACACCTGTGAGGAGGATGGATTATCTCAGCAGAGAAGTGCAAACTAACACAGATTTTAGACAAATTTGTGAGCAATATTTGAGAGAAAAACACCTTTTGTACATAGAAAACGTCTTAGATCCTTGTGTATAGCTCATGGAAAGTGGGAGCAAAAACAAAAGTGTTGCTTTTATTTTTTTGATCGGTGTATAAAGACAAAAGAAAGTAAACTGGGGGTGTGCGAATAATTGCTCCAAGGTGTGAAAGAATGGGAGTCTCACAAAGGGAGAACTAAGCCAGAGCAAACAAATGAGCAGACCAAGGTGCAAACATCATATAGCAACCACACACAACCATAATATTATGTTTCATACACCTGTAACCCATGCAGGAGAATAGTTACAATATAAATGTGCCCCAGGCGGTACTTTACACTCGTATTGACATTGTGGCCAAGTAGGTTCTCTATATCTGTAGCATTCACAGCTGTCTAAAAACACATGCAAAAAACGCTGAAAAACATGATATGATGTACAGTTAGGTCCAGAAATATTTGGACAGTGACACAATTTTCGCGAGTTGGGCTCTGCATGCCACCACATTGGATTTGAAATGAAACCTCTACAACAGAATTCAAGTGCAGATTGTAACGTTTAATTTGAAGGTTTGAACAAAAATATCTGATAGAAATTGTAGGAATTGTCACATTTCTTTACAAACACTCCACATTTTAGGAGGTCAAAAGTAATTGGACAAATAAACCAAACCCAAACAAAATATTTTTATTTTCAATATTTTGTTGCGAATCCTTTGGAGGCAATCACTGCCTTAAGTCTGGAACCCATGGACATCACCAAACGCTGGGTTTCCTCCTTCTTAATGCTTTGCCAGGCCTTTACAGCCGCAGCCTTCAGGTCTTGCTTGTTTGTGGGTCTTTCCGTCTTAAGTCTGGATTTGAGCAAGTGAAATGCATGCTCAATTGGGTTAAGATCTGGTGATTGACTTGGCCATTGCAGAATGTTCCACTTTTTTGCACTCATGAACTCCTGGGTAGCTTTGGCTGTATGCTTGGGGTCATTGTCCATCTGTACTATGAAGCGCCGTCCGATCAACTTTGCGGCATTTGGCTGAATCTGGGCTGAAAGTATATCCCGGTACACTTCAGAATTCATCCGGCTACTCTTGTCTGCTGTTATGTCATCAATAAACACAAGTGACCCAGTGCCATTGAAAGCCATGCATGCCCATGCCATCACGTTACCTCCACCATGTTTTACAGAGGATGTGGTGTGCCTTGGATCATGTGCCGTTCCCTTTCTTCTCCAAACTTTTTTCTTCCCATCATTCTGGTACAGGTTGATCTTGGTCTCATCTGTCCATAGAATACTTTTCCAGAACTGAGCTGGCTTCATGAGGTGTTTTTCAGCAAATTTAACTCTGGCCTGTCTATTTTTGGAATTGATGAATGGTTTGCATCTAGATGTGAACCCTTTGTATTTACTTTCATGGAGTCTTCTCTTTACTGTTGACTTAGAGACAGATACACCTACTTCACTGAGAGTGTTCTGGACTTCAGTTGATGTTGTGAACGGGTTCTTCTTCACCAAAGAAAGTATGCGGCGATCATCCACCACTGTTGTCATCCGTGGACGCCCAGGCCTTTTTGAGTTCCCAAGCTCACCAGTCAATTCCTTTTTTCTCAGAATGTACCCGACTGTTGATTTTGCTACTCCAAGCATGTCTACTATCTCTCTGATGGATTGTTTTTCTTTTTTTTTCAGCCTCAGGATATTCTGCTTCACCTCAATTTAGAGTTCCTTAGACCGCATGTTGTCTGGTCACAGCAACAGCTTCCAAATGCAAAACCACACACCTGTAATCAACCCCAGACCTTTTAACTACTTCATTGATTACAGGTTAACGAGGGAGACGCCTTCAGAGTTAATTGCAGCCCTTAGAGTCCCTTGTCCAATTACTTTTGGTCGCTTGAAAAAGAGGAGGCTATGCATTACAGAGCTATGATTCCTAAACCCTTTCTCCGATTTGGATGTGAAAACTCTCATATTGCAGCTGGGAGTGTGCACTTTCAGCCCATATTATATATATATTTGTATTTCTGAACATGTTTTTGTAAACAGCTAAAATAACAAAACTTGTGTCACTGTCCAAATATTTCTGGACCTAACTGTAGGTTATTTTCTGCACCAAATCTGCAAGTCACCAATAAGCAACGTGTGCATGACACTTTAAGATTCTCATGGACTTTTGCGGCATCCTAATTCCTTTCAGGTTTTGTGACAACTGCACTGAAAAAAGGAACAAAAAAATACGATAAAAACAGAACATGTGCACACAGCCTAAAGATATGAATAAAAAAAATGTTGGTGGATTTCCTGATGAAGGAGAGGGGTTTATCTCCGAAACGTGTAGAATAAACCACCCTGCATTGCTCTTATTTGGAATTAACTCTTTATTGGCACGGACGTTTTTCCACTTTTTATCCTTGTTTTTTTCTTAAAGATATTAATGTGAGACCAATCTAGGAGGTATTGGAAAGGGCCCACCAGAATGCTACACTATGCAGGGTTCTGTCCGTATCCACTGCCTATTCACATGTATTTCCAAATCCGCTACAAAATCTGCAAGTTTTGTTGGAAAATGTGACACTTGTAATAAACTGTCGAAAAAAAAATTGCCATCGACAGCACCCCCTTAATGGTGGTGAAACTTTACAAGCCATTACCTTACTGTTAGGACTCGGGCAATTGACTATATTTTCGGTCTGAGTGAAATCCATCAAAAAAGCATCAGTACAGGTTCCAGAGGCGTAACCCCCACTGAATACAGCGTGATGGCATATCCCAATGATATGAGATCAAAAAACTCTGAGTACAGTTATGTTACTAGTCCCAGGATAGGAATAGTCTTACGTCCTCCCCTACATTTACCATTATCATGAGCTATCCTCCTGGGGATACAGCATACACAACACCTTGGAGGCTATCCTCCCAGCTTACAGCATACAGTACTATAGAGGCTATCCTCCCTAGTTGCAGCATACACAACACCTTAGTTATTCTCCCTGGTTACAGCATACACACTACTATGAAGGCTATCCTCCTGGGGATACAGCATACACAACACCTTGGAGGTTATCCTCCCAGCTTACAGCATACAGTACTATAGAGGCTATCCTCCCTAGTTGCAGCATACACAACGCCTTAGTTATTCTCCCTGGTTACAGCATACACACTACTATGAAGGCAGAGAAACAGAAAGGTAGAATCAGCTCACCCAGATCACATGGAGACTCCAATGAAGGACAGGTGCACGGGAAGGCCGGCCCGGCCAAGAAACTCCAGGAAAAAGAAAAAAATCCAGCACTCGTGTCCAGGAAATGTAATAAAATTTGCTTCTTTTATTTATTCAATTTTCATAGTAAAATTGGATCATATCCACAAGGTATAAAAAATCCCCATAAAGACGGGATGGGATGACAGAGGAGTACGCGTTTCGAGCTACATGCTCTTAATCTCAATCCACATTGAATGAACAACCACATGGGGATTTAAAGGGAAAAAAAAAAAAAAAAGAGGAGGAAAAATTTGAATTTAAGACTGATATGACACCATAGAGAGAAAAAAAAAAAAAGTCAGAACCAAACAAAATAGCAGCAGATAATTCAAATTTTTCCTCTTTTTTTTTTTTTCTTTTAAATCCCCATGTGGTTGTTCATTCAATGTGGATTGAGATTAAGAGCATGTAGCTCGAAACGCGTACTCCTCTGTCATCCCATCCCGTCTTTATGGGGATTTTTTATACCTTGTGGATATGATCCAATTTTAGTATGAAAATTGAATAAATAAAAGAAGCAAATTTTATTACATTTCCTGGACACGAGTGCTGGATTTTTTTCTTTTTCCTGGACACTACTATGAAGGCTATCCTCCTGGGGATGCAGCATACACAACACCTTGGAGTCTATCCTCCCAGCTTACAGCATACACAGTACTATGGAGGCTATCCTCCTTGGTTGCAGCATACACAACACCTTGGCTATTGTCCCTGGTTACAGCATACACACTACTATGAAGGCTATCCTCCTGGGGATACAGCATACACAACACCTTGGAGGCTATCCTCCCAGCTTACAGCATACACAGTACTATGGAGGCTATCCTCCTTGGTTGCAGCATACACAACACCTTGGCTATTCTCTCTGGTTACAGCATACACACTACTATGAAGGCTATCCTGGGGATACAGTATACACACTACTTTGAAATCTATCCTCCTGGGGATACAGCATACACAGTACTATGGAGGCTAGACAGCATACACAATACTATGGAGGTTATCCTCCCTGGTTGCAGCATATACTTGGCTATTCTCCCTGGTTACAGCATACACAGCACCTTGGAGGCTATCCTCCTGGGTTACAGCATATACACCTTGGCTATTCTCCCTGGTTACAGCATACACAGCACCTTGGAGGCTATCCTCCTGGGTTACAGCATATACACCTTGGCTATTCTCCCTGGTTACAGCATACACAGCACCTTGGAGGCTATCCTCCTGGGTTACAGTACCAATACTTGTGTTAGGTGTTTCTTAAAGGTTCTTTTCATGGTATTGTTATTATTATTATTATTATTGTTTATTTATAGAGCACCATTGATTCCATGGTGCTGTACATGAGGGGGTTACATACAGAATACATGTACACGTTACAATAGACAGACTAGCACAGGGGGAAGAGGGCCCTGCCCTTGCGGGCTTACATCCTAAAGGATTTTGGGGAGGAGACAGTAGGTGGGGTGTAGGTGGGGCGGCAGCTCCGCACGGTGGTGGGGCGGCAGCTCCGCACGGTGGTGGGGCGGCAGCTCCGCACGGTGGTGGGGCGGCAGCTCCGCACGGTGGTGGGGCGGCAGCTCCGCACGGTGGTGGGGCGGCAGCTCCGCACGGTGGTGGGGCGGCAGCTCCGCACGGTGGTGGGGCGGCAGCTCCGCACGGTGGTGGGGCGGCAGCTCCGCACGGTGGTGAAGCAGTGAGGTCATTGAAGGTTATAGGCATTTCTGAACAGATGAGTCTTTAGGTTCCGTTTGAAGCTTGCGAGTGTAGTAGATAGTCTGACGTGTTGAGGCAGTGAGTTCCAGGAGACTGGGGATGCTCGGGAGAAGTCTTGGAGTCGGTTGCATGAGGAGCGAATGAGAGAGGAGGATAGAAGGAGATCTTGGGAGGACCGGAGGTTACGTTTTGGAGTGTAGCGAGAGATTAGTTCAGAGATATATGGAGGAGACAGATTATGGATAGCTTTGTAGGTCAGTGTTAGTAATTTGAATTGGATACGGTGGAAGATTGGGAGCCAGTGGAGGGACTTGCAGAGAGGAGAAGCGGGGTGGTATTGAGGAGAGAGGTGGATCAGTCGGGCAGCAGAGTTAAGGATGGACTGGAGAGGGACGAGTGTGTTAGCAGGGAGACCACAGAGGAGGATGTTGCAGTAGTCGATGCGGGAGATTATGAGGGCGTGCACTAGAATTTTTGTAGATTGGGGATTGAGAAAAGGGCGGATTCTGGAGATATTTTTGAGTTGAAAACGGCAGGAGGTGGTGAGGGATTGGATGTGCGGTATGAAGGACAGGGCAGAGTCAAAGGTCACTCCGAGGCACCGAACTTTGGGTGCTGGGGAGAGCGTGATGTTATTAATTGTAATGGATAGATCAGGTGGAGAGTGCAGGGGAGATGGAGGAAAGATGATCAGTTCAGTTTTGGCCATATTGAGCTTTAGGAAGCGAGAGGAAAAGAAGGAAGATATAGCAGATAGGCACTCTGGGATTCTGGACAGCAGAGATGTGACATCTGGACCAGAGAGGTAGATCTGAGTGTCATCAGCATATAGGTGGTACTGGAAGCCATGGGACTTTATGAGTTGTCCCAGGCCAAATGTATAGATAGAAAAAAGTAAGGGTCCCAGGACAGAGCCTTGAGGGACACCAACCGAGAGATGGCGGGATGAAGAGGTTGTGTGGGAATGGGAGACACTAAAAGTGCGGTTGGAGAGGTATGAAGAGATCCAAGAGAGAGCGAGGTCTCTGACACCAAGGGAAGAGAGGATCTGTAGTAGCGGGGAGTGGTCAACAGTGTCAAAGGCTGAGGATAGGTCTAGAAGTAGGAGTACAGAGAAGTGGTTGTTAGCTTTGGCGGTAAGTAAGTCATTTGTGATTTTAGTCAGGGCAGTTTCAGTGGAATGATGTGGACGGAAGCCGGACTGTAGGTTGTCAAAGAGAGAGTTAGAGGAGAGGTGGGAGGAAAGTTCAGCATGGACATGCTGTTCCAGGAGTTTTGAGGCAAGTGGGAGTGGGAGTGGGAGTGGGAGTAGCGATATGTTGTATACAGATATAAGTGGGTCATCACTTAGGATACTCTGTAACCTGTCCAGACGCGCGATACATTTTGTGAATGGGTGTACTGTAGCAATAAATGTAAACAATGCTGAAGAGATGTATCCTGTCCTTCCCTGTGTTGTAATGTCCTCCCTCACATTTCCTGCTTGTCCGGATGCCTTCAGGACAAATAGCACAGCAATGTCATTCCCGCACGGTTTGCAGCTGTTTCTGGCAGTCACGGGAAGTCTCACCTGCTTCCTTCTATTTCCATAGAGACTGTCATCGTTTTTGGGGGCTGGGGGAGATGATTGGAGTTGTACTAGTGTCTAGAAGCAATGTCAAATTACTGTTCTTAACAGCATAATGAGATTGGAGAAAAATATCTTGGGAAAGAAAATAGATTTTGGATTTTTGGATGTCAGTGACATTTGTGTGGTGTTACATTGCTGCATTGTCAACATTAGTATCACCCTGGACTTGGACACATTTCGTCATCTGTAAACTGTATAGTATGTCCACAAATGGCCGCAATGTCTCCAATTAGAAATCTTGTTCAATGAGCAACTGACGAGACTCAATATTTCTTGCCCTTGCCTTTTTTCCATCTTCAAGGGTAGGGTCATGAATGGAGTCCCTGAGAACAGACGTTTAGGTGGCTGCCCCCAACCATTGTCACTCATCCTTATGGAGTAATGGATAACTGTGCTGTTCTCCCTCCGGAGCAGAGATACAATGTGGTCTTCTGCTGGACACAGCACCAATTGATAGAAAATTTTCGGACCCTGGCCAACAAAACCTGCAAGGTAGAATTGTCCCTTTCCGTAAACGTTCCCTTTTCAGAGACATGCTTCTTTTGGCTTCCATCATTCTCCGACATCACAATGTTGTTCCTAACGGAAACAAACTTCCATTTGTTAATGCATCCGGTAGTGCTAAATACTCTACAGTAAAGTCTAGGGGACCTAGGTATTAAAAGGGACGTTCTCCCACCGTTATGAGGTGCAGCAACAACATCCATTTGGTTCCGGTACTGATCCAAGTTGCTTAGTTGGTGACTTCTTTGTTGCCTACACACATTTATATTTGACATTTGCCTCTTGTCTACTGCTCACCGTGACCTTGGTTTGTCTACCCTTGACCGTTGCTTTGATTCACTTTTCTGCTTGGAAACACCATATGGTTACACTCCAGCTGTGGCTAACCGTCACCGTCCGGTTGTACCGACTTAGGAATTCCGTATACAATATGGTGGTGGCTGAAAACTTGCAATTTCCTGGTCTCTGCTCGCTGGTTTAGCCGTAAACCAAGTCCATTAACAACCACTGTGGGTCCACATTTCCAACAGGCTTCATTACAACTATTTTATTTTTAGGCGTCACATTGATTCTTCTCACCGCACTATGTTCTACTAGTTCCTTGTTCTGCCATTCCTGATGGATTGATGGTCAGTGTTCGGCACCCTCAGGGGTCAAACTTATCACATTCCAATAGAATTCTAACTGGGTGAGACCAGGTATCCGGGTGGTGTCGATCAGATCAGCGAACAGTCTGCTGTTTGTCAGCTTTGTGCTCCAGCCATTGACAACTATTAGCAGATAACTTCCTATCAACCGAAACCTCATGGATGATACATGTACACGAGATATCTACAAAGGCTTTTTTTTTTTTTTTCTTGTCTGCCAGAATCCTGCTTTGAACATCTTTCATATACTAAACCCCAGGATTATTGCAACCTCCTTCTCTGTGGCCTCCCTTCTAACAGTCTCGCACCCCTACAATCTATTCTAAACTATGCTGCCCGGCTCATCCACCTGTCCACTCGCTACTCCCCGTCCTCTCCTCTCTGCCAATCCCTTCACTGGCTTCCCATTGCCCAACGACTCCAGTTCAAAACACCAACCATGACCTACAAAGCCATCCACAACCTGTCTCCTCCCTACATCTGTGACCTAGTCTCCCGGTACCTACCTACACGTAACCTCCGATCCTCACAAGATCTCCTCTACTCTCCTCTCATCTGCTCTTCCCACCATCGCATCCAAGATTTCTCCCGTGCTTCCCCCATACTCTGGAATGCTCTGCCACAACACATCAGACTCTTGCCTACCTTGCCAAGCTTCAGAAGGAACCTGAAGACCCACCTCTTCCGACAAGCCTACAACCTGCCGTAACCCTCAGTCTGATACAGCGCCGCACAATCAGCTCTACCCTAACCTACTCTATCCTCACCTATCCCTTGTAGACTGTGAGCCCTCGCAGGCAGGGACCGCTCTCCTCCTGTACCTGTCTGTGTCTTGTACTGTTTATGATTATTGTACTTGTCCCTATTATGTATACCCCCTTTCACATGTAAAGCGCCATGGAATTGATGGCGCTATAATAATAAATAATAATAATATATAGTTAGCTGTTTGTCTGTCACACTGCCAAGCCAGATACCTGACCCTAGATATCCTTAGTGCTCAACCCTAAATAGGGAACGGGTGGGATGAGCTCTTCATCAACCCCACTAAACCCTCTAGGAGACACATTGGGGACACACAGGGGGAAAGTGCATGAACTACTTATCCACAGATGACTCAGGTACGTAGAAGTTCAGCAATGATATTACAGATTAGAGCAAGCCACCTGCTTGCAACCAAGGCTAGAATGAACTGTATAATAGCACCAGTAGACGTCCAGGGAAGAAGGGAGTATTTAAGCAGCAAGAGAGTACTGATGATCAGTAGCTGGGTGGAAGGAGAGCTCCTGCTAGGTCCAAAAGGGGGGGGGGGGGAGAGATGAATCAAGTAGGAAAGCTACCTATACCAATGAATACTGACAGCAGGAACAATGGAAGGTCAGGAAGCATTCTGCACAGCTAAACGTAAACGATGTGACCTTCTATTGCCAAAAACCACATGACTGTCTGGCACTTGTCACTTGCAATGTGGAAATATAATGCCTCAAATTGGACAAATGTTTTGGCAGGGGCAGCCTCTACTTTTGAAGACTCTTCGAGTATGCAGTTTTAATGGCAGTGGCTTTTATAGGAAGACCATACAAACGTGCTCATTCCTTTTAGAAAATTTATACTGAGTATCTACCTCCTACTAGTCAAGTAAGAACATTTTTTTTTTTATAATATATATATGTGTGTGTGTGTGTGTGTGTGTGTTTTTCCTTTTTTACTATTTTCAGAACCAGAAGTTATTCACAACCTGTATATTTTCTTCTTCCGGGATCTCTAACCAGGCCAGTATGAATCAGATAGTCAAATGTTTCCTAATGTAATTCTGCTTGTGGGTATAGCCAAGATTGCCTCCTCTCCGAAATATGCCTAAATCTTCTAAAATTAGGTTTCTTAGCACCCTGGGGAGCTTGCACAACAAATAATAGGATCTAACCTCTCGCCGTCCCTGCTATTGCCTATTTCACTACTGCAGCAAATAGGATAAAATGGTCACGATCCACCGGCGGTGTCCAATCTGCAAGGTAATGCCAGTTATCCTATTATGCTCTTACATTCTAGATTGAATTTGCAAAGCTGCATCTGACTTAAAAGCTCATTGAATTCCACTGATGTTTCGCCAGGACTTATAAGAAAGCATTGGTCTGCAGATCAAAGTTACCATCATTTCATTGCAGATATAGGCATTGCTTTTGTTTAAGTGGTCAGATATGGGAGAGAATATGAAAGCTGCTCTCCTCCGTAACATATGTGTATATGTATATATATATATATATATATATATATATATATATATATATATATATATATATATATATATATATTGTGAGACTGTGACCGGGGTTATCTATGACGGCCGGTATGTCTCGCCCCGGTTGTGCTCACTCCATGATAGAAAGTAAATCCACTCTAGGGTTAATGCTGTTTCCCTACAGGCTGAAGGAAGGGTTAAATAGAATCAGGAACAAGGGCAGGTGTGCCGGGTGTGAGGGAGTGAACAGAACTTCCTGAGCTCTCTGCTGGAGAGGCACATGTATTTTGTTATGGACTTTTGTTTGGACATTAAAACCGTGTGCTGTGAACCTTAATGCCTGGATCCCGTGTCTTCTGCTGCGCAGCCGACCGTGCTACCTCACATATGGTGGAGAATGCGGGCATGACAGCCGGTGAGGTGTAGCATCCATCCCTGGTGACCCGGTAGCACATGTCCTGGATTCGAGCGGCTATATTACAGCCCAAACCCAGCGACGCCATGGTAGACATACTAAGGCTGCAGCAACAGACTAATGCACAGCTACAAGAGGCTAATGCACAGCAACAACAGGCTAATGCACAGCAGCAACAGACCAATGCACACCTGCTCCGGGCGTTGGAACGTCAGCAGCAAGCCTTGCAATTGCAGGAAAAAAGGCACCAAGAACAGATGGTTCTCCTGGCCAAGTCGATCCGTGCCGGACCGGCAGCAACAACCCCGGGACCGGGTGACGACGGTAGCGTCCGGAAAGCGGTGAGACAAGCGTTGCAAAAGATGACCCCGGGTGATGATGTGGAAGCGTTCCTGGCGGTGTTTGAGCTGGTGGCCGAGCGGGAAAAGCTGCCGACCCCGCAGTGGGCTGAGGTATTGTCGCCCTATCTGACGGGGGAACCCCAAAAAGCGTACCTGGACCACTGTACCGAGGACGCCATTGACTATGTGACCCTGAAAGCCGAAATACTGGCTCGGTTGGGGGTGAATACCTATGTACGGGCTCAGCGGGTAAATCAGTGGTTCTATGAGGAAGCCAAACCCGTACGCTCCCAGGCCTATGACTTGTTGCATCTTGTAAAAAAGTGGTTGCAGCCTGACACTCTGAGCCCGGCGCAAATGGTGGAAAGGGTAGTAGTGGATCGTTTTGTGCGCACTTTACCCGTCACCGTTCAACGGTGGGTCGGACAGGGTGACCCGAGTACCCTGGACCAATTAGTGTCCCTGGTAGAGCGGCATGTGGCTACGCAGGACTTGATACGGGACACTGAGACTTTGCGTACCGCCCGTCGGTCCGGCCCCTCCAAGCCTAGGGCCAAGGACCCACCGCTGACAACGGTGCAGGAGTTCCCTACCGTCCCGTCTGAGGCCGCGGCCGCCATTCCTGAGGTCCAGAAGGTTCTGTACCCTAAACGACAACCCGTCAAGGGGGTTTCCGTCCCCATTAGATGTTGGCGGTGCCAGCGGGTGGGACATATGGAAGCCCAGTGTCCACTGACCACGGAGCCCATGGATTGTGGGGTTACCCGGCGGGGTTCAATGTATGCTCAGGTGGTGTGTACCGCTGACCTGGTCTCCCCAGAGACGGAACCCCACTTGTGCCAAATACAGGTGAATGGATGTCCGGTTACAGGATTGTTGGATTCCGGAAGCTTAGTGACCCTTGTGCGATCCACCTTGAGGGCTAAAGTAAAGGCCACAGGACGCACCGTGGGGGTGGTTTGCATACATGGGGACCGCCGCGACTATCCCACGGGGATTGTCACCATCACAGCACCTTGCCGTCAGGTGCAACATGAGGTGGGACTTCTTAACACTCTTCCTTATGACGTGATCCTAGGAAGGGATCTGCCCTATTTTTGGACTTTATGGAGGGGACCCCCTAAGTCCCCTCAGATATTGGTCGGTCCGGGACCTGAGCCCTACAATCCTGAATCCGGGACACCTGCCGTAGGGGTCACCATGATAGGGACAGAGTGTGAACCCGATAGGTCGCCCCTAGAGGTATTGGCAGGAGAGGCTGAGACGGTCGAGCCCACCCAAGAGTTGGAGGCGTCCCCGGATACGTTTGGGACAGCCCAACTGCAGGACCCTACGTTAATACATGCCCGGAGTTGGGTGACAGTAGTTGACGGGGTGGCACAGCTGCCCGGTGCCCAGGTAAGGTACCCCCATTTCGCTCTTAAACAGGATTTACTCTACCGGGTAGATGAAATACGGGGCGTGGGGGTAGAACAGTTGGTGGTGCCCCAGCCGCATCGCCGGCCGGTCCTCGACTTGGCTCATAAACACCTGATGAGTGGCCACCTAGGGGTCAAGAAAACGCAGGAGCGAATATTGCAAAGGTTCTATTGGCCTGGGGTCTTTGGGGAGGTAAAACGGTTCTGCGAAACCTGCCCGGAGTGTCAGCTTACCGCACCCCTGACCCATTTTCGCAGTCCGTTGGTACCGTTACCCATTATAGAAGTCCCTTTTGAACGGATAGGGATGGATCTGGTGGGGCCCCTCGTAAAGTCCGCTCGAGGGCACCCTAGTGATCGTTGACTATGCCACCCGGTATCCCGAGGCGATACCTCTCAGACATACTGCAGCAAAGCTTATAGCTCGGGAGTTGTTTGCTGTGTTCTGCCGGGTGGGGTTGCCCAAGGAGATCCTTACGGATCAGGGGACCCCATTCATGTCTAAAGTGACCAAAGAGCTATGCCGGCTACTCCAGATCAAGCAGTTGCGTACGTCTGTGTATCATCCTCAAACGGACGGTTTAGTCGAGCGTTTCAATAAAACCCTGAAAACCATGCTAAGAAGGGTGATTTCCAAAGACGGGAAAGACTGGGATATGATGCTTCCCTATTTGATGTTTGCCATACGAGAGGTGCCACAGGCATCCACGGGGTTTTCACCTTTTGAATTGTTATACGGGCGACATCCCCGGGGATTGTTGGACCTGGCAAAGGAAACATGGGAGCAAGAGCCCACCCCCCATAAAAGTGTGATCGAACACATTTTGGGTATGCAGAACCGCATAAGCGCGGTCATGCCAATTGTGAAGGAGCATTTACAGGAGGCTCAGGCCGCGCAAAGCGGCCGCTACAATAGACAAGCCACCGTGCGGACCTTTAAACCCGGGGATCGGGTGTTGGTATTAATCCCCACGGCGGAGAGTAAATTCCTGGCTCAGTGGCAAGGCCCCTACGAGATAAAGGAAAGAGTAGGGGTGGCTAACTATAAAGTATTGCAGCCCGGTAGGCGGAAACCTGAACAAATATACCATGTCAACCTATTAAAACCTTGGCAGGAACGGGAAAGCCTGATGGCTGTTTTTTCCCCACCTCCCTCCTCTTCGGGTCGTTCACATCCAGCTCCAGCGACCTCTGGAGAGGACGAACCGGAAGTAAGGATTGGAGAAGCCCTCACCAAGCAACAGAGGCGAGAGGCCAGACGGTTGGTTCAGCAGAACCCCGATGTCTTCTCCGAGCTGCCCGGTAGGACCAGTCTGATACGACATGATATTGTCACCGAGCCCCACCTGAAGGTACGCCTGAAGTCATACCGGGTACCGGAGGCTCGACGACAAGCCATATCGGAGGAAGTAAAGACAATGTTACGCCTGGGGGTCATCGAAAAATCCCGGAGTGAATGGGCTAGTCCGATTGTCCTAATACCAAAACCCGATGGCTCCTTAAGGTTCTGCAATGACTTTAGGAGATTGAACGAAATATCTAAGTTCGATCTCTACCCCATGCCCCGGGTGGATGAGCTGATTGATAGGCTGGGACAGGCGCGATATTTTACCACGCTCGACCTGACCAAGGGGTACTGGCAGGTGCCACTAACGGAGTCCGCCAAGGAGAAAACCGCTTTTGTTACGCCGGAGGGTCTCTTCCACTATGTTGTCTTGCCTTTTGGGTTACATGGCGCTCCGGCCACGTTCCAGAGGTTGATGGACTTAGTGCTGGAACCCCACAAGGCGTATGCATCAGCGTACCTGGATGACATCATTATTTACAGCTCCGATTGGCATACCCACTTGGAACAGGTACAAGCGGTGGTGGACGCGCTTCGAACAGACGGATTGACAGCCAATCCCAAGAAATGTGCATTGGGACTCACGGAAGCCCGCTACTTGGGCTACGTGATAGGCCAAGGAGTGATTAAGCCCCAAATTAACAAGGTTGAGGCGATCCAGAAGTGGCCTAGACCCCTGACCACGAAGCAGGTTAGGGCCTTCCTGGGTATCGTGGGGTACTACAGGAGGTTTGTAAAGGATTTTGCGGGACTATCAGCCCCCTTGACGGACCTTCTCAAAAGCAAGAAGTCCGTCATGGTGCGCTGGACTCCGCAGGCCGAGGACTCCTTCCGGGCCCTGAAGGAGGTCCTGTGCGGACAGCCCGTTCTTGTACACCCTGATTTCCGGAAGGAGTTCATAGTACAGACTGACGCCTCAGAGGTCAGCCTGGGGGCAGTGCTGTTTCAGGTGGTTCAGGGGGAGGAACACCCCGTCACCTTCTTAAGTAGGAAGCTCACCCCTCCTGAGCGGAATTATAGCGTAGTGGAGAAGGAGTGCCTGGCGATCAAGTGGGCCTTGGAGTCCCTACGCTATTACCTGCTGGGACGGCAGTTTCGCTTGGTGACGGATCACTCTCCACTGGTCTGGATGAGGTCCGCCAAGGAACGGAATGCCCGGGTTACCCGGTGGTTCCTTTCTCTGCAAAACTTCCGGTTTACGGTTGAACACCGGGCCGGTAGGTTGCAGGGCAACGCCGATGCCTTGTCCCGCGGCCCGTGTTTGATGGCGGGAGTTCAACCCCGCACGCTTGAACTGAGGGGGGGGGTATGTGAGACTGTGACCGGGGTTATCTATGACGGCCGGTATGTCTCGCCCCGATTGTGCTCACTCCATGATAGAAAGTAAATCCACTCTAGGGTTAATGCTGTTTCCCTACAGGCTGAAGGAAGGGTTAAATAGAATCAGGAACAAGGGCAGGTGTGCCGGGTGTGAGGGAGTGATCACAACTCCCTGAGTCCTCTGCTGGAGAGGCACATGTATTTTGTTATGGACTTTTGTTTGGACATTAAAACCGTGTGCTGTGAACCTTAATGCCTGGATCCCGTGTCTTCTGCTGCGCAGCCGACCGTGCTACCTCACATAATATATATATATATATATATATATATATATATATATATATATATATATATATATATATATATATATATATATATATATATATATATATATATATATATATATATATATATATATATATATATATATATATATATATATAGTTAGGTCCAGAAATATTTGGACAGTGACACAATTTTCGCGAGTTGGGCTCTGCATGCCACCACATTGGATTTGAAATGAAACCTCTACAACAGAATTCAAGTGCAGATTGTAACGTTTAATTTGAAGGTTTGAACAAAAATATCTGATAGAAATTGTAGGAATTGTACACATTTCTTTACAAACACTCCACATTTTAGGATGTCAAAAGTAATTGGACAAATAAACCAAACCCAAACAAAATATTTTTATTTTCAATATTTTGTTGTGAATCCTTTGGAGGCAATCACTGCCTTAAGTCTGGAACCCATGGACATCACCAAACGCTGGGTTTCCTCCTTCTTAATGCTTTGCCAGGCCTCTACAGCCGCAGCCTGCAGGTCTTGCTTGTTTGTGGGTCTTTCCGTCTTAAGTCTGGATTTGAGCAAGTGAAATGCATGCTCAATTGGGTTAAGATCTGGTGATTGACTTGGCCATTGCAGAATGTTCCAATTTTTTGCACTCATGAATTCCTGGGTAGCTTTGGCTGTATGCTTGGGGTCATTGTCCATCTGTACTATGAAGCGCCGTCCGATCAACTTTGCGGCATTTGGCTGAATCTGGGCTGAAAGTATATCCCGGTACACTTCAGAATTCATCCGGCTACTCTTGTCTGCTGTTATGTCATCAATAAACACAAGTGACCCAGTGCCATTGAAAGCCATGCATGCCCATGCCATCACGTTGCCTCCACCATGTTTTACTGAGGATGTGGTGTGCCTTGGATCATGTGACGTTCCCTTTCTTCTCCAAACTTTTTTCTTCCCATCATTCTGGTACAGGTTGATCTTGGTCTCATCTGTCCATAGAATACTTTTCCAGAACTGAGCCGGCTTCATGAGGTGTTTTTCAGCAAATGTAACTCTGGCCTGTCTATTTTTGGAATTGATGAATGGTTTGCATCTAGATGTGAACCCTTTGTATTTACTTTCATGGAGTCTTCTCTTTACTGTTGACATAGAGACAGATACACCTACTTCACTGAGAGTGTTCTGGACTTCAGTTGATGTTGTGAACGGGTTCTTCTTCACCAAAGAAAGTATGCGGCGATCATCCACCACTGTTGTCATCCGTGGACGCCCAGGCCTTTTTGAGTTCCCAAGCTCACCAGTCAATTCCTTTTTTCTCAGAATGTACCCGACTGTTGATTTTGCTACTCCAAGCATGTCTGCTATCTCTCTGATGGATTTTTTCTTTTTTTTCAGCCTCAGGATGTTCTCCTTCACCTCAATTGAGAGTTCCTTAGACCGCATGTTGTCTGGTCACAGCAACAGCTTCCAAATGCAAAACCACACACCTGTAATCAACCCCAGACCTTTTAACTACTTCATTGATTACAGGTTAACGAGGGAGACGCCTTCAGAGTTAATTGCAGCCCTTAGAGTCCCTTGTCCAATTACTTTTGGTCCCTCGAAAAAGAGGAGGCTATGCATTACAGAGCTATGATTCCTAAACCCTTTCTCCGATTTGGATGTGAAAACTCTCATATTGCAGCTGGGAGTGTGCACTTTCAGCCCATATTATATATATATAATTGTATTTCTGAACATGTTTTTGTAAACAGCTAAAATAACAAAACTTGTGTCACTGTCCAAATATTTCTGGACCTAACTGTATATATGTATGTATGTGTATATATATATATATATATATATATATATATATATATATATATATATATATATATATATATATATATATATATATATATATATATATATATATATATATAATCTCTATCTATCCATGACCGAACTGTAATTGATACTATTACATTATATATTGTATAATAGTACACTTACCGTTGATATATTATATGTGTAGGCCTCACTGTCACATATTACAGAGGGAGCAGAGGAATGCCTGGATCTGAGCTGCGGTGCTGGAGCCACTCTGTATCCCGCTGTTTGTAATATGGCATGGTGCGGAGAAGCAAAGGTATTCTCCTCTCAAGGCTGGGCTTTTACGTGAAAATAATTCAGAGATCTGGTGTTAAGTGGATCATCAATAATCTCACATGGGAACCCTCAGTATAGGTCTGTTTGGATTTTGGAAGAATATCACTACAGAAAGACCCAAAAAAGGTCTTTAAGGATGACCTGTCATTAAATCAAAAGTAACCAATTTCTGCTCTTACTTTATTCCCGCTGCTCCCCTAAGCATTCCAGTTTTTATCTTTTTAAAATACAGCACGCGGTTCCAGAGATATGGACCTTTTTATTTGATGCTAATTTTTAACAAGGGAGCATTGCTCGCTGGGTAATAATGGAGAGCAGCCTAAAGCCACGCCCCCAAAGTATCCTGTGGGCCACACCCCCATGTTAGAGGGGTGATTCACCCATATTTTTTATTGTCTAGTTCGATATTCTATTGAGAAACAATGTTTCTCTCAAATACCTTGTGTTGGCAATAGTGCCTGTGAGAAGCGCTATTGCAGACTGCTGTTCCCCGCTCTGGTGACGTCACGTCAAGTGCCGCACACGTCACATCCGTGCGGCCGGCTGCAGTCTTCCTGACTCACTGAGCTGTGAGCGGTGTTCTCCTGCTCCCTCCTCCCTCACAGCAGAACACTGCAAGCAGGAGACGTGCTGTGACGAGCGGTGAAACACCGCCCACAGCTCGGTGAGTCAGGAAGACTGCAGCCGGCCGCAGCGATGTGACGTCACCGGAGCTGGGAACAGCGGTCTGCAATAGCGCCTCTCCCAGGCATTATTGCCAACACAAGGTATTTGAGAGAAACATTGTTTCTTAATATAATATCTAACTACACAATAAAAAAAATATGGGTGAATCATCCTTTTAAGACTATTAAAAAAAAAAGTAAAAATTAGGCACTAAAAAAGTATATATCTTAGGAACCGTATGATGGATTTCAAGAAAAACAAAAAAAAGTATACTTGTGGAGCGGTCTGAAGAAAGTAAGAACAAAAACTGGACAGTTTTGATCTGGTGACACATCCCCTTTAAGACTGCGCAGAGCCATAGTAAAGCAGTGTGAAGACATATAAAGTAAACCGTTGTGCATAACATAATTGATCTTATTCTGTGTGACTTAGCAAGGCATTTTGCTTGATAGTGGTAGGTCGGCACTGGTCATCATCATAAATGTTGGCATTTTACTTGTGGACTTGCACAGGTAAAATTGTCTGTGTGTGTATGTGTCATGATATACAGCAACTTGTGAATCCGCGGGATTCCTAGATCATGGCGCGGGATTCCTAGATCATGGCACTCTCCGCAAGCTGCAAGGATTACTGTTCATGTAGCACTAGCCAGAATGCAGTATATTTTCAGATTTGTTCTTTCCCTGTGTACTCATACTGACAGGTTCCCAGGAATACTTGTACATCATGTAAAGTGCAGCTACATGTATCCTTGGTAATTACAGCACAAAATCTGGCCGTGACGACAAGTGGTATCAGTGTGTGTATAAAACGTTCATGTATATTTTAATGTAACACTTCTCCATCATAAAATATTCATGCGGTTGATCGACTTCCATTACAATAATTTCCCTAAAACATTAAAATGATTCACAAAGAGCCTTATGAGGCATTATTAACAATCCCAACCCTCCTCAGCTGCAGAAAAATGAGAGAAAAGTGTCACTTATCAGGATAGCCCTCAAGAAAGGTGTTTCTGGCCTTTATAATTGTGTAAGTTGATTCTGTCCGGCAGCCATGAATGGATCTCAGTATCTACACTGTGCAGCTCTCTCCCCCCTCTCCCAGCAGGAAATCTTAGCACCATCTCAGCAATGAGCTGTAAGTTACATCCAAGCTGTTGGAAGGGTAAAGGTCCAGTCACACATAACGAGATCGTTAACAAGATCGTTACTACAGAAAAAACTGTGGAAAGAGAAGCGCAATAGGGTCTTACCCCGGTAGAATAGGGGGGTATCAAGAGGGGTGGTGATATTCACCTATAGGGGTTGTGACAGTCATAATGCCTATAATCGCATGTATGTAACTCCACAGTCACGGCAGCGGTCCCCGGGTTTGGCAGATAAGAGAGTAGTAGAATCGGGTATCCAAGCCGCGCCAATGACTAACCGATCATGGAAATAGGAGATTAATGTTGCTTTAATTATGCATAGGTCAACGCGTTTTGAAAGACACCGTTCTCTGATTTGTTGTCCTTTGCCATTCTGTCCTGAGGAAGGAAACTGTGTCTTCCGAAACGCGTTGACCTATGCAAGATCGTTACTACGTCACAGTTTCCGGATCGTTGTTATATCGTTGGTGAGATGTCAGTCATTTTCCCAACGACTTTAGTAACGATGCAGCGATCTGTATAATTATCTCGGTCGTTGGGACCCTGTCACACAGCAGCTATGTAACGATTCCGACCTCGAATAGGGGCGTAGTGTTTGACGCTGTAAGCCACGTAGGCGTGCATATGCGTCGCTTTTTCCACACCCCTCTGCTCTGATTGTTGGCCAATACTGCGTTCTGATTAGGCAGGCGGGCTAGAAGGCAACTTTGTATCGCTTCATCCTTTTGTCCCTTTTTGAGCCTTTGCTTTGAGGATAGAACCTGCGACTGCACCCGGATTCATTTGTACTTTGTTCCCGGTTGCTTGCTTGCTTTTCGGATCGAAGCTGCATCTGCACCCGGATTCATCCCTCCTTCATTCCCAATCGGGAACAAAGTACAAATGAATCTGGGTGTAGTCGCAGGTTCTATCCTCAAAGCAAGGCTCAAAAAGGAACAAAGCATGAAGCATTTGATACCAAATCAGAACGCAGTACTGTTCTCAGCGCCAACCAAACGGTGCAGAGGGGGGGGGGGGGGGCGGAAAAGGTGACGCAACTACACGCCTACGTGTCACACTTTAAGATCTCATCTAGGTTGTTAACGAGATCGTTGGTAGGTGTCAAACATACAGATCCATCCTGCCCAGCAGGACTCCAATGACCCAAAAATGGCCCAGGAAATTCAGCAACGACCAACGATCTCACAGCAGGGGGCGGATCGTTGATACGTGTCAAACATAACGAGATCGCTGGTGAAGTCGTTGTTTCATCACAGAAACTGTGACGTAGCAACAATGTCGTTAGCGATCTCGTTATGTGTGAAGTGGCTTTAAGAGTTGTTCTTGACCAATTCAGGTGCCAAGTGGGTTGTTATTCTAGACTTGGTTTTTATTGTATCTAGACCGGAACATTCAGGGCTGTAGTAGGGATGGGTACTACCCTGCAGGAGCGGTGATTGTAGCCACATCGGTTACCTTTTGATGTAGCAGTCGCAGCCATCTTGACCGTTTTGTTGTCTAGCGGTTAGTGCTATTTTCTTACATTACGTTGAGCTGAACAGACGTTACTTTCTGTGGTCGGAGAACATCTTTCCAGATGATGGGAGAAATCACCAGTTGCTTGTAAAATGTCATTGCACCCTGTAATAGTAGGTTTTGATTCTTGCTTGTCCTACTGTGTAATTCACCCTCACACTCCCAAGTTAGATTACAGAATATTTCCTCCAAAATAATGGTGTCTTTGCAAATGCTTTTGTCTAGGTAGGCAGACCATGAACGACATATTCTCCACAGGGATCCTTGGTGGGCATACCAAAATCACAGGGGACTATTGCGCCACCGTCACCTATAAGGTCATGGCTTCTTGTCCTCATGTGATCTGATGACAGGGAAGCTTTGGATTTTTTTTTTTTTTTTTTTGCACGAAACTGAGGAGACTGACTAAACGTAGCCAATGAAGGACTGCAGGGGTGGTTCACTAGTTAGCATTATTGACCACATCGATATAATTCTTCTCTCAAGTACCTTGTATTGGCAATAGTGGCGCTATTGTGTTCTACTCACCCCTTTCTCGTGAACCCCGGGCTTCGTGACCTCTGAGATCCGGTGATGTCATGTCGACTTCCAGTTGACCTGACATTACCGAGGTGGGATCCAGTCTTCCTGAGTGACTGACTGTAGGCAGTTACTGCCAATCACAGCCCAGCATCTTCCAGCTCTCTCCTTCACCATAGAGCACCTCAAACAGGAGCGATGCTGGGCTGTGACGGGATTGCTGATCCCGGGAGGGACTGTGGCTATAGGGTTAGTCGCAGTCGGCTTTTACTACTCGGTAGTTTCTTACATGTAGGTTTTCAGGATCTGTCTCTATTAATGGTTCACCTATGAAATGAGGTTCTCGGCCCCATCTCACATCTGCAGATCACAGCCGCACCTGACTCTGGAATTCTCCCTGAAGTTACGTGTCCTGATTTATCTCTCGTGCCCTGAATAAGTGAGATGACGAGTGGTTTGGTGAATGTGTTGAATCCTCTAATGTCTCCGGGGAGGAATTTATCACGGTGTTTGTGCCAAATAATCACAAACATAATTGCACATTAGTTAAAATTAAAACTTTTGCACCTCCCGACAACGGTGGAAACGACCGGCTACGCAAATAGGTCAGAGTCACATTTGTTGAGGCTTACTTTTTTTTTTTTTTTGTGTGTGTTTTTCAGTGGAGTAGGCGGGGGGCGCAAAATATGGAACAAATGTATCTGGAGAGAAGTGTCCTATTGCGGACCATTGAGTAACAAAAAATAGGTCCACGGCCTGTCTGTATACTGTGCACATAGGAAATGGGTGACAAAAAATGGCTGTGAAAGAAGTGTAGGACCCATATCAGGCCATGTGTGTTGGAAAGGGCTGGTCATGGCGTACGGCGATCGGTCTGTGACCTTTCCTCCCACCTGCGCATTACAGTACTTTCCTCTACCCTCAGCAGGACAGCTCAAAGTGCACTGCACTAGTTACGAGTACTGAGCACCCGAGCATGGTAGTGCCCGGTCATCACTAGTTACCAGTACTGAGCACCCGAGCATGGTAGTGCCCGCTCATCACTAGTTACCAGTACTGAGCACCCGAGCATGGTAGTGCCCGCTCATCACTAGTTACCAGTACTGAGCACCCGAGCATGGTAGTGCCCGCTCATCACTAGTTACCAGTACTGAGCACCCGAGCATGGTAGTGCCCGCTCATCACTAGTTACCAGTACTGAGCACCCGAGCATGGTAGTGCCCGCTCATCACTAGTTACCAGTACTGAGCACCCGAGCATGGTAGTGCCCGCTCATCACTAGTTACCAGTACTGAGCACCCGAGCATGGTAGTGCCCGCTCATCACTAGTTACCAGTACTGAGCACCCGAGCATGGTAGTGCCCGCTCATCACTAGTTACGAGTACTGAGCACCTGAGCATAGTAGTGCCCGCTCATCACTAGTTACGAGTACTGAGCATGGTAGTGCCCGCTCATCACTAGTTACCAGTACTGAGCACCCGAGCATGGTAGTGCCCGCTCATCACTAGTTACGAGTACAGAGCACCTGAGTATGGTAGTGCCCGCTCATCACTAGTTACGAGTACAGAGCACCCGAGCATGGTAGTGCCCGCTCATCACTAGGTACAAGTACTGAGCACCCGAGCATGGTAGTGCCCGCTCATTACTAGGTACAAGTACTGAGCACCCGAGCATGGTAGTGCCCGCTCATCACTAGTTACCAGTACTGAGCACCCGAGCATGGTAGTGCCCGCTCATCACTAGGTACAAGTACTGAGCACCTGAGCATGGTAGTGCCCGCTCATCACTAGTTACCAGTACTGAGCACCCGAGCATGGTAGTGCCCGCTCATCACTAGTTACGAGTACAGAGCACCTGAGCATGGTAGTGCCCGCTCATCACTAGTTACTAGTACCGAGCACCCGAGCATGGTAGTGCCCGCTCATCACTAGTTACGAGTGCAGAGCACCTGAGCATGGTAGTGCCCACTCATCACTAGGTACAAGTACTGAGCACCCGAGCATGGTAGTGCCCGCTCATCAGTAAATTATATGCCATAATACAACCCTGGCTATGAGCTACTAAGGTCACCTGTATGGCAGTGTCACATTAAGGAGGCACCAAAAGAAGCCAACACTGAGGGGTCCTTAATGTTTACATTTTCGTTGGGAAGAACGCCTTGAACTATTGATGTAAGATCATATTGCTTGAATCCGCAACGGAAAAAAACCACTGTGGATGTCATTGGGATAATGTGCGTTTATGACTGCAGTATCGTATGTTGACAAGTGGATTTAATATCTGCAGCAGGTCCATTTATCTTCTCTGCAGTGTTGGCATGATGTTTCTTAAAATCTCATTCCCACAACTGCTACTGTAAGTGTGAATTCACACACTGCGGATTTTGGTGAAAATCCACATGTTTATACCCATATCCCCTTCTGAGAGTTCTTGTACTGATAGTGGGCGCAGTTTTCTGAAATGTATGATTGGTTGCAGCCAGGCTGGCTAATTTAGCTCACATGATGAGTGACATAGTAAATTGTTTCATGAAAGTGAATATGGGATATTGGCTTTTTTATTTAGTGCAATTTTTTTGTCTTTACAAGGGGGTGTGGCTCACAGGATCCTCAGGGGCGTGTCTGTAGGGTGCATTGAAGAATTGCCCTGTGAGCCACACCCCGTTGGTTATAACCATAAAGATTAGCACTAAATATGAAGGCCTGTATCTCTGAAACTGTATGGCTTCTCCAGAGATCCCGGCCAGCTCCACAACAAGCTCAGCAGATACGATCTTGTAAGCACTGCGCATGCTCTACTGTCTAGCAGTGGTGGTTGGTCTCCAAGGCAATGAGCTTTAAATAAGTTTTAATCTCTCGAGCGGTTGAAAAATGTCATAAGCAGTAAATTGCAAAATTGCTTGTATTTACGAGCACTATACGACAATGCCCTATTATGAGGATGGGAATGACACTTTAATCTGACCACCCTAGTAGTGGTTGGTGATAAGGGTTTAAAAAGTTAAGAAGGAAAAAACGTCACTGCTCAGCCTGAGGAATATTTTTGGCAAAAGCCAATGTTGAAAAACAGCATTATAATAGCGTTTTTTGCTGCAATAGACAAAGAGGCATGGCAGAAAAAATCCCTGCAACAGCTACGTGGTGCTCATTCAAAAGTCCAGAATAATCCGAGAAATAAATGTGAAAGACATGAAGGCACTCACCGGTCTTTGCTGTGCAGTGGAAAACATTTAATCACGAATGGAAGTTACAGGCTGTGGCAAGCGGGGAGGGGGTAGAAGGGGACAGCACGTCAGACGACGACCGTTTCGCACTGTGAAAGTGCGAAACGGCCGTCGTCTGACGTGCTGTCCCCTTCTACCCCCTCCCCGCTTGCCACAGCATGTAACTTCCATTCGTGATTAAATGTTTTCCACTGCACAGCAAAGACCGGTGAGTGCCTTCATGTCTTTCACATTTATTTCTCGGTGATGAGGGTTGACTGGCCTCTATTTCCAATATTATTAAATAATGACTTGATTTTTACATCATTGTCACTCGCGGTATTGGGAACACGAGGTCCGTCCCCATGTACCGATCCCAGGTAATAGTTATATGATGGCATCTGCCTGTTAGATTTCTATTACCAGTGATCTCCAGACAGGAACATGCAGCACAGACATTGGCCCAGACGCAGGCACAGGACATGGAGACTCGATTTTTCTACATATATAAGTATTAGAGGTTGCGTTTTCCATGTTTAAGTCTTCCAGGGTAACTCAAGCCCTGCTAATGGCCTCCAAAGATCTGTGCACTTGAGAGGGTCTTATTTTGTCACAGTCTGTTAAGATAGTGAAGACTCCTTATCACATCCACTACTTGTGCTTTTGTGGTGCATTACTGCGTCTTCTTTTTGCTTCCTTACGTAATATTTCTTGCAAATTCCATGTCGGCTTCAGCATTTGAAAATTTTGTCCTAATATTGGAGCTTTGCTGTTCGAGACCCCTGAAGTTCAGACATGTTCTTATGCCATAAATGGAATCTGTCAGCAGGGTTTTGCTATGTAATCTGAGAGCAGGATGATGTACGGATAGGGAGCCCGATTGCAGTGATATCCCTTACTGGACTTCTTGGTTCAGTTTTGATAGAATCCTTGTTTTCTCTACTGTAGCTGTTGTCAGAATGCTGCGCCCTATGTAACCACCCTCTGATTGGCCGCTTGCAATTGGAAGCAGCCAATCAGTCATGGGGGTAGGGCTATATAGATTAGCTGGACTGCTTGGCACAGGACACCTAGTCCTGCAGTGATCATCTCCCTGCTGATAAAACACTGATTGTATTGAAATTACAGCCATTTGCTGATAAAGTGAAATGAGGTACCCCCTACAATATGGTGCTCTCAGTCAGATTAAATAGCAAAAACCTACAGATTCTGTTTAAATATTTAATCACTTGATAAAGTAAAAAAATGTATGTCAGCCTTCGTTACATTCTGTGACTAACAGACTGGTCATTTCCCCACAGCGTGTCTTCTGCAAGCTGAGCTGGTGAACTATGAGCGGGTCAAGGAATACTGCCTAAAGGTTCTCAAGAAAGAAGGCGAGAACTTCAAGGCCCTGTACAGATCTGGAGTCGCCTTCTACCACCTGGGAGACTATGACAAAGCACTGTTCTACTTGAAGGAAGCCAAGAGCCGGCAGCCAACAGGTACAATGACTACGGGATCCAGAAACCGAAATGTTGATCTGGTGAAGTGCCGCGTCTCCGAGGTCTGAAGTGCTCCTGATAAAGACCTTGCTACACCCGTCTTATTTGGAAGTGAGAGGAATAGATACTGATAACCTAAGGCTATGTGCCTATGGGAGCTCACATCTGCGGATCTATCCACAGGTACGGCCGCAGGTTTCCCGCAGCTGCTCGCCGGAATCAGCAGCGATCCATTGCTGCAGGATTCCAGCGAAATAGGTGCGGTAAACCTGCGGGCATTCATGCGGAAGTCTCGGCCTCTATCTCCATAGTGGAGGGCTGGGATTTCCGCAGGTAATTCCTCAGAAATAATTGACATGCAATTACGTGTGGCTGCGGGACATCCGCAGCATATTCCACAACCGCACATATCCACAGCATGGACACAGCATTCCCCATGTCCCATAGGATAACATGGAGAGTGTCTGTACATGCTGAAACCTGCGGATTTATCTAGAAAATCCGTAGATGTTCCGCAGATAAATCCGCAGGTTTTATCTCTCATGGCCACATAGCCTTAAGGCTGCTTTACACGCTACTAGCGTGCGTCCCCGCCGGATGTGCGTCACGGGCAAATCGCTGCCCGTGGCGCACAACATCGCTCGGACCCGTTGCACTACTTACCTGCCTAGCGACGTCGCTGTGACCGGCGATCCGCCTCCTTTCTAAGGGGGCTGTTTGTTCGGCGTCACAGCGACGTCACTAAGCGGTCGCACAATAGAAGCGGAGAGGGCGGAGATGAGCGGGACGAACATCCCGCCCACCTCCTTCCTTCCTCATTGCCGCCGGCCGCAGGTACGGTGAGGTTCCTCGTTCCTGGGGTGTCACACATAGCGATGTGTGCTGCCGAAGGAACGACGAACAACCTGCGTCCTGCAACAGCAACGATATTTGGGAACTGGACAGCGTGTCAACGAGCAACGATTAGGTGAGTATTTTTGCTCGTTAGCAGTCGCTCGTACGTGTCACACACAACAACGTCGCTAACGAGAACGGATGTGCGTCACGAATTCCGTGACCCCAATGACATCTCATTAGCGATGTCGTTGCGTGTAAAGCCCCCTTTAGACAATTCTCCCTTCCCCCATATTAGCTTGGAATTCATTACTTAGTTCATCCACTTCATGACCTTCTTGATATGTTTGTGGGAGCGGTAGAAGTAGAGGGCACGGAAAGCGCCCCAATGTGACCACATAGTGTATATACACCTGCAGGGTATACGCTTTACCCATAGATTTCTCAGTTATCTTCACAGTTTGCTTACTCTGACCCCAATATTCCCTATAAACAGTTACTTGGGATGATGGAGGTTTTCAGCCTTCTGTGAGGCTGTAGTCACACGCAGCTGACTCTGCCAGGTCATTGAGGTTGCCTTTTTTCCCCCCACCAGTATGTGATGGATGTTGTGCTTTGTCCTTTATGTCCTTTATGTCTCCTCACACGAAGCGTTACACGTGAGCCGGCTCTTCTGTCGGCTTCCCTTTTACTGTACAGTATATAGCAAGAGGAGAAAGGGGTTAACCCGCGCTGCCGTGTGAAATGCAGACTATCAATAGTGTGATTTTATTTTTCTCTCCATTATACCTGAAGAAGGATGAAGGATAACACATCCGACCCGAAACGCGTTGTATAACCATATTTTAATGTACAAATATCTCTTTACTTATTTGTATATTGGTCTAGTCATATGACCGAAAATCATCCAATACTGTATGTTCCACCATTGGTAGCAGGAGCGCCGCAAGACTGGTAATTGCCTTTGGAACTATACAGTATATAGCAAGAGGAAGGGGTTAACCCGCGCTGCCGTGTGAAATGCAGACTATCCATAGTGTGATTTTATTTTTCTACGCGTTTCAATCCTTTAGAAAAATAACACTGATGTACATTTTTTTTACTGAAGGAGTGAAACGATCCGAAACGCGTAGAATAAAATCACAATTGATGGTCTTCATTTCACACAGCAGCAAACGTTAACCCCTTTCTCCTCTTGCTATATACATTGATCATCCACGGGCTCTTCTGCAGCCGGAGGACGTTTTCTATCCTCTTCATAGTAGTTGTGAAAGGCACAAGTATTCCAGGTGAGTGACTCTCGTAGAGTTTTTACTCTGGTTCCATCATAAGACAAGACCCATGGTCTGCGCCTTTTTTGTTTTTCCAGCATCCTCTACTATACAGTATATACTTTATGCTTCTTTTAGACTCCACCAATCAAACATTAAAGGGTATATTCAGGATCAACAAATATTTTTCTTTCCTTACTTGATCCTTTGTCTTCATGCTGCTGTTGCTCCCCACCAGTGTCTGCAGCCAATTTTTTTTTTTTTTTTTTTTAGTGTAAAACTACTGAATGATTAACAATGGAGCTGCAGCTCATAGGGGTACAGTGTACAACATGATGGGGTGATCAGGGGCACCACATAACGGCTGAAACAATGGTGAGCGGGGGCGCAGCACGGCAATTAGCAGAACCCCAGAGGTACCTGTAGCAGCGTAATGGCCCCCTTTGGTCAGCTTCACACTCCAGTGTTTGGCGGGTCTTGTTCTGACCGAGATGAACAAACCGGACGTGGCGCTCCTGACCTGAACAGGAGAGCCTTAAGGCCCCATTACACGCAACGACGTATCTAACGATATATCGCCGGGGTCACGGATTCCGAGACGCACATCCGGCATCGTTAGCGACGCTGTTGCGTGTGACACCAACGAGCGGCCGTTAATGATGGAAAATACTCACCAAATCGTCCATCGATGACACGTCGTTCATTTTCAAAAAATCGTTGATCGTTGAGGACGCAGGTTGTTCGTCATTCCCGAGGCAGCACACATCGCTACGTGTGACACCTCGGGAACGAGGAACTACAGCTTACCTGTGTCCTCCGTCAATGCGGAAGGAAGGAGGTGGGCGGGATGTTACGGCCGCTCATCTCCGCCCCTCCGCTTCTATTGGGCGGCCGCTTAGTGACGCCGAACGTCCCTCCCCCTTAGAAAGGAGGCGGTTCGCCGGCAACAGCGACGTCGCTAGGCAGGTAAGTATGTGTGACGGCTCGGCTCCTAACGATATTGTGCGCCACAGGCAGCGATTTGCCTGTGACGCACAAATGATGGGGGCGGGTGCGCTCGCTAGCGATATCGCTGCGTGTAAAGCCCTCTTTTATAGTCATATATAGTACTTTGCAGCATTTTTTTTCAATTATATATAAAGTAAGACTGCTTTAACAAAAAAACAAAAAAAAGAGGTAGTAATAGTATATTATCAATAAACAAAATCCAGCGTGAATGATCAGTGTAGAAATGTTAATCAGATCAATCCTTGGTGACCATCATTTGCCTTCATTTGCACAGTGTTTGGAGGCAAGAGTAGGGGGGTCCCAAATAGGGCGACCGGAGAAGGTCTGTCCTGGTGAAACCACACAAATTGATAGTGTTTACCTTGAAGAATATTTATTTGGAATTGTTAAATAGCCGTTCCCTAATATAGTTATTGTAGCTTTACTTGGGGAGTATTCTCCATGATTTATAGCAGCCTGGAGCTCATCAATGGACGCCTGGCTATAATACTGTTATTATAGCGCCATTTTTTCCATGGCGCTTTACAATGCAAGCCATTTAGTGTCTGCTCACACTTTGGAGGACATTATTGGGGTCATTCCCCTCAGTCTATATGTAATCATCCAGTCTCTGGATAGTCGAGCAGTGAGTGGTCGGCGCTTTCCGCATCCTTTCACATATCCTGAGTTGTTCATTCAGGATATCATTTTTTTTTTTTTTTTGGTGTATAGATTCCTAGTAGCTCAGGGCTTTGTAAACCAGACAATAAGTGGTTAAAATGAGTGACACGTAAGAGCCGGTGTTCTGAGGATCTGTAACCCCCCCCCCCACACCAGCACCACATCTTTCCACCATGTCACCGCTGTCAGTGTCCCACAAGGCCCGGTCACAGTGCAGCAGGTGATCTCTAGGCTCCCGGAGTCCTGTCACTATGGGATCCCTTCTTAATAGATGGTGGAAAAGGAAAATCTAATCCTATAAGACTGTATAGGAAAATATGAAATCATCGCATGGCCTTACTGTAAATGATAGTGCGTCATCCAGGATCATAGCCCAAAGATTTCCACTCCTCACTGAATAATACCCAAATAACATTTAAAAGGATTATCCAGTGACAAGTTATCACCGATGCATGGGATGGGTATCAATGGGAGTCATACCGCCGGGTCCCGCACCGATCAGCAGATCAGGGAACTTTTTTTTTTTTTTTTTATCCCTGTTGCAAGATGGAGCAGGACGGTGGATGGCTAACCACAGCTCCATTCATTCCCTATGGGGCTGCCACAAAAGCAGAGTGCAGCACTTTGCAGCCCCATAGGTAATGAATGGAGCGATGCTCAGGTATGCTAACTGGGATAAGAGGAGTTGTTGTTGGGGTTGTTGTTGTTGGGGTGGTTGTGGTGGTTGTGGTGGTGGTTGTTGTTTTTCCATTTATTCCATGGTGCTTTACATGTGAAAGAGGGTATACATAAAACAATCATTAACAGTACATAACACACTGGTATAGGAGGAGAGAGGACCCTGCCCGCGAGGGCTCACAGTCTATAGGGAATGGGTGATGGTACAATAGGTGAGGACAGAGCTGGTTGCGCAGTGGTCTACTGGACTGAGGGCTATTGTAGGTTGTAGGCTTGTTGGAAGAGGTGGGTCTTCATTTTCCTTTTGAAGCTTTCCACGGTGAGGGAGAGTCTGATGTGCTGAGGTAGAGCGTTCCAGAATATGGGGGAGGCACGGGAGAAATCTTGTACGCGATTGTGGGAAGAGGAGATAAGAGAGGAGCAGAGAAGGAGATCTTGTGAGGATCTGAGGTTGCGTGCAGGTAGGTACCGGGAGACTAGGTCACAGATGTAGGGAGGAGACAGGTTGTGGGTGGCTTTGTATGTCATGGTTAATGTTTTGAACTGGAGTCGTTGGGTGATGAGAAGCCAGTGAAGGAATTGGCAGAGTGGCGAGGCTGGGGAGTAGCGAGGGGAGAGGTGGATTAAGCGGGCCGCAGAGTTTAGGATAGATTGGAGGGGTGCAATAGTGTTGGAAGGAGGCCAGAGAGCAGGAGGTTGCAGTAGTCGAGGCGGGAGATGATGAGTGCCCCGTTCTGTGAGTCACTTGCAGGTCCCAGTGGTCACACACCCAGCCATCAACAAGTGATCACCTATAGCTTGTTTTCACCAGACAGCCCCTTTTAAAGGGACTTTGTAAACACAGAATGAATATTCAAGCCAAGTGCAGGTGCATCACGGCTGAGCTAAAAACAAAAATGCACCTTCCCTCCTGCTTGTTTTCCATCTCTCTCCCCTCTTTTGATTGACAGTTGTGGATCCATAGAGCCAGATAAGGGGGGGGGGGGATAAATGCCCCGCCTGTTTTGCACTGAGCGCCTGAACTTGCTTTGAACAGCTATTTAAATAGTAAACACCTGCTAACAGATCCCTTTAATCTGCCAGCAGCATGATGTGAGGACAGAAATGCTGATTCCAGCATTGTATCACTTACTTTACCGGGGCAGCATTTATGATACAATCCCAGTTTTCTCTGCTGCAGATATATCAGAGCTTGGACTGCTGAGCCCTGCGTAACCCCATCCACACCACTGATTAATATAATACATAGTGAGGATGATAATGATCCTCGTGGAAACCATTCCATATATATATATAATATATATTCCATATCTTGCACAATACCAGTTGTATTTTGGGAGAGGGGCTCCCTGGTATTACAGGAGATGTCCGGGGTGTAACAATTCATCACCTCTGCATGTAAAGACCCTGCGGAGGAGGACGGCACTGCCGTCACTAGCTGTACTAATATAGGTGTCATTATTCATCATCGCCCCTGAATAATCTGTGTATAAGGCTGTCCCAGACGCCTTACCAACTATAGCTTTTTTTTTTTTTTGTAATGTATACAGACATGACAGAGGAGGCCAAAAGAACACACCCTTGTGGCCTCCATTTGACTAATGGATCTCTGTGGGCAGGTTACATATGGGCATTGGATGCAAAATCTGCTTGAAACAAACAAAAAACATTTTATCCACTTTTTTTTTTTTTTTTTTTTTTTTTATTAAACGCTTTATTTAGAAACGAGACCAAAACTTTGATAATATAACAAACACACAAAACCTACAAGATTCTATGCGTACACTTAAAATGTACATTGAAACACTCAACTACCCTTCTCCATCAATATTTCAGGTCCGTACAGTTGTTACCGTGAAGGAAATAATAATTTGATCCCTTGCTGATTTTGTAAGTTTGCCCGCTGACAGACATGAATAGTCTATAATTTTAAGGGTGAGTTAATTTTAACAGAGAATATCCCAAATAAAATCCATAAAATCACATTTATATAATGTATACAATGTATTTGCATTTTGCAGAGAAAAATAAGTATTTGATCCCTCTGGCAAACAAGACTTAATACTTGGGGGCAAAACCCTTGTTGGCAGCCCAGCAGTCAGATGTTTTTTGTAGTTGATGATGAGGTTTGCGCACATGTCAGGGGGAATTTTGCTCCACTCCTCTTTGCAGATCATCTCTCAATCATTAAGATTTTGAGGCTGTCGCTTGACCTGAAGTTTTCTATGGGATTAAGGTCTGGAGACTGGCTAGGCCACTCCAGGACCTTTAATGTGCTTCTTTTTGAACCACTCCTTTGTTGCCTTGGCTGTATATTTTGGGTCATTGTCATGCTGGAAGACTCAGCCATGACCCATTTTTAATGTCCTGGCAGAGTGAAGGAGGTTGTCACTCAGAATTTTATGGTACATGGCTCCATCCATTGTCCCATTCATGCGGTGAAGTAGTCATGTGCCCTTAGCAGAGAAACACGCCCAAAACATAATGTTTCCACCTCCATGCTTGACAGTGGGGAGGGTGTTCTTTGGGCAATAGGAATTATTTCTCTTCCTCCAAACACAGCAAGTTGAGTTAAGGCCAAAGAGCTCAATTTTTGTCTCATATGATCACAGCAGCTTCTCCCAATCACTCTCAGAATCATCCAGGTGTTCATTGGCAAACTTCATATATGCCTTCTCGAGCAGTGGGACTTTGCGGGCACTGCAGGATCTTAAGCCATTACGGCGTAATTTGTTACCAATGGTTTCTTAGTGCCAGTGGTCCCAGCTGCATTGAGGTCATTAACAAGTTTACCCTGTGTAGTTTTAGGCTGATCTCTCACCTTCCTCATGATCCTAGATACCCCATGAGGTGAGATTTTGCATGGTGCCCCAGATGGATGATAATCAACACTAAAGGCTGCTTTACAGACAACGATATCGCTAGCGATCTCGTTAGCGATGTGACAGGCTAAGATTGTTGTTACGATTTGCCGAGATCGCTCATAGGTCGTTTTGTAGCGGTCACACGTACACATCTCACAAACGACGCTACATTGTTCAGCGATATATTGTTTGACCAAGGCGGTCGTGTGGATGTTGTTTGTTGTTGGCAGGATGTCAAACGTACCGATATGTCTGCTGTGTTCCAAACGACGAACAATATTTTGAAACTGAACGACGTGTCAACGATCAACGATTTTCATCCTATTTGCGATCGTTCGGAATCGCACGTAGGTGTCACACGCAACGACGTCGCTAAAGATGACGGAAGTGCGTCACGAAAATCGTGACCCCGACGACATATCGTCAGATAAATCGTAGCATGTAAAGCGGAGTTAACTTTGTATTTCTTCCATTTTCTAACGAATGCACCGACAGTTGTCCCCTTCTCACCCAGCGTCTTACTTATGGTTTTGTAGCCCATTCCAGCCGGGGAACATTAGTGCAGGATTTCCATGATGCCTGTTTTGCTCCCCAGTGACTATTTTGGATGCCTAAAAAACATAGCCACATTTTGTTGCTGACAGTGACAGATTATATTTACTACTAATAATTAATTTTCTTTGAGTTTGATGTTGTGGAATGGGGGAAGCTTTGCATCTTCCAATCATATAGGACTCGTGAGGACTTTACGATCACTAGATTATTGGAATTTTCCACCTTTTGAGAAACCATTTTATAACCATACCACACACATCATAACCATGCAGGTTCTTTATTGGTTGTATTGCCATTTATGTTACGGCATGGGTGCAGATATGCAGCATAGCTCATGTCGAGATATTGCACGGTAGGCTATAAGTTGTTGTGACATGTGGCGAACAGAATAATAGAGGAAAAAAAAACATCGGTTTCTTAATCAATAGCGATTTGTAGTATCCAGGTAGAGGACATGTTATGACTTACCCTTGTGATCCTGTTTTACAGATTGATTTTTCAGACCTGCATTGGGTTAAGGGTACTTCTCAGATGGCGAGACCACTGCTGAGTCACAGGTTTTGTGACGTACCAATGACCTCATCAGCGATCTCGCTGTGTGTGACACTAAGCAGCGACCTGGCCCCTGCTGTGAAATTGCTGATTGTTACACACTTTTCTGGTTCATTTTTTGCTCGTTGGTCTCCCGCCGTCAAACACGCCGATGTGTGCTGCAAAGCGGGAGACCAACGAGCACCGACTCTGTGTAAGCAGCTTACTCTGGTAACCAGGGTAAATATCGGGTAACTAAGCAAAGCGCTTTGCTTGGTTACCCGATATTTACCTTGGTTACCAGCGTACACTGCTTAGCGCTGGCTCCCTGCACACGTAACCAGGGTACACATCTGGTTACTAAGCAAGGCGCATTGCTTAGTTACCCGATATTTACCCTGGTTACCAGCGTACACCGCTTAGCGCGGGCTCCCTGCACACGTAACTAGGGTAAATATCGGGTAACCAAGCAAAGCCCTTTCCTTAGTTATCCGATATTTACCCTGGTTACCAAACACAGAGTGGCTGGTGAGATCTGCCTGATTGACAGCTCACCAGCGACCATGGAGCGACGCACCAGCGATCCTGACCAGGTTATATCGTGGTCGGAATCGCGGGTACGTCGTTTAGTGAGACGGTACCCTAAGTCACACAAACAATAGATTACGGTGACTGCTATTCTCTTGGTTGCTGTAAGATAATACTACATCCATGTGATGATAGATTTTATATCTCAGACCGTGTATTTGATTTGTCATTTGTCTTTCCACAGATACTAACGTCATCCGATACATCCAGTTGGCAGAAATGAAGCTCAGTAGATGTTCCCAAAGAGAAAAGGAGCTATCATAAATTGGATATCCGTTTGCCATTGGGATCACATGACTGTTCCATCACCGCGAGCTGTGCGGGTCAGGAGGCCTGCAGCACTGACCACTACCACTGCTTTTTATTGTTTTTTTATTTAGGGGTACCCAGCTGGATGCATGTACCCTGAATTATTACTGCCAAGATGACCAGGAGCTGCAAAGGACCTGGAAATGTGAGATACTGTAATACTGCTGTGTAGACAAGTAAAGGGGTGGAAGTCAGCAGGGTACAGCTTCACATTAAACCCGCATATATTTTTTAAATCTGCTTATGGTCTCCTGCACCATGCAAAACCTTCTCACCCCGGCTTCATTCCTCCTTCACTTTAGACACTGATAGATCTGTACTTATTAGAAACGTGTCTACTAAGGTAGAAAGGTCCATGGCAATTATGTCTGGAGAGGAAAAGAATGCAAAACGGGGAAGGAAATGGGTTCTTTGTAATAAAGAGGAGAGTCCAGCCATTTACAGAGTATATCCATGTGTGCAAATCAAGCCAGACATGTACTCGAAGCAAGCTACAACTTGCCTAGTTTGGACACAACATACGAAGAGCGCAATCACTGGAGGGCAATCAGAAAGTGGAACAGGCGACCACGGGAGGTGGGGAGCCCTTCCTCAATGGACACTTCAAGCAGAAACTGGATAAACATATAACTGGGATAATTTAGGAAAGCCTGCACTCGCAGGGGGTTGGACCCGATGGCCCTTGAGGTCCCTTCCAACTCTACCATCCTATGGAGCAGGACATCATGGTCGGAAGAGTAGCGGGAACAAGGCATTGAGGAAGAACAGAAACCCGATGGCTTGATACTGTCAAGATAATGGCGGAGAAGACCCTGGTGGACCTATCTGGGCTACACAAGATGAATCTCCCTACAGAGCGTTCATCCATTAAGTCACAAAGCCTCGAGATAGAGCTGAAGGCTGTTAAATAATAATATCCCATGTGTGAGTTATCATCATGACCCGGCCACATTCTAGTTAGCAGAACGTTCAACATCACGCAGTCATCATCACAGTACACTGCATCCTATAAAGGTGGCAAGTTCTTCATTAATAAAACCTTTTTGTAGCTGAATCTAGAACTTTTCTGATAATTAGGGAAGAGCTGGTTACATTTCATGGCTTGGGCCCCACTCCTGAAATGCCTGGTACGTGTGGTGCATGCTTTGGAGAACGAACCAGGACACATACCTGATATCTGGCCTTTTTAATTTTTATGTCAGATCATACGGTTTCTGACTTTTAGGATTGCAGTAGTCCCAGCTGGCTTCATTAAGAGGGTTTCTCTGTAAAGCCGAGCACCGTGGGTCCGGTGTGCGGCCGAGCACCGTGGGTCCGGTGTGCGGCCGAGCACCGTGGGGTCTGGTTTTCTGATCTGACCAATGCCAGATTATGTAACACTTCTGCTGTTTATCTATCTTTGGAGGTGACGTAGGGATTGGACTTGTGTTATCTCTAGTACAAGAGAAATGTTGTGGCATACTTTAGATAACTGTTGAGCACTATTCTCCTGCCCCCTCCATATATGCGCATGCCAAGGCAACAGCGAGAGGGAAATAACCTGTTATCAGGCGAGCCTGGCAGTGGCTCATATCAGCAGCCATGCATTTATCATTTGTGCCTTTTTTTTGTTTTTTTACTTTGCCTTTGATAAACTATTCTAAATTTACATTGACAGCTTACCTACGCCTGTTTGTTTTATTCTTTTTAAATGTGCAATTTCTATCGATCATTAGTACAGTGCAATGTGCAAAACCTGTCCCATGAGTTATGCCAAGTATACTCCAGTATGTCTTGCTTAGTTTAGTCAGTTAGTCCATAGCAGTGGCACTTTCAGAAATTCCCTTGAAAGGAGAATTGGCACGTGTTACAAGGTAGGAACATAATTACAACCTTCATGAGTTAATATAGTCAAAAAGTGCTTATAAATACAATTTTGAAAGTCGCTGCTTTTTTACGTTTTTCAGCCATTCTTGAGATGTTATTATTATTATTATTTATTTATCGAGCACCATTGATTCCATGGTGCTGTACATGAGAAGGGGTTACATACAGAATACATATACAAGTTACAATAGACAGACTATTACAGAGGGAAGAGGACCCTGCCCTTGTGGGCTTATAATTCTAATGGATTTTGGGGATGAGACAGGTAGGGTGGGGTGTAGATTGGGCGGCGGCGACTCCGCACGGTGGTGGGGTGTAGATTGGGCGGCGGCGACTCCGCACAGTGGTGGGGCGGCGGCGACTCCGCACGGTGGTGAAGCAGTGAGGTCATTGAGATGAACACTTCTTTAGTTTACAGTTGGTTACCTTGGAAACCGACCATCACTGTTAGATTGTAAACACTGCACATGTTTTGCTAACTATTTTCTGTTGTTTATTGTGCTTGTAAGCACGGTTTGGACACTGTGGCCAGGAGTCCTGGATTGAACCGTTACCTCCTAATCCTGGCCAGCTTCAGCACAGTGCTTACACCCTTGACGGCAGTGATGGTCGGTGTCCTAGGCAAAAAAGGGTCAGTATCTCGAAATGGCTGCAAATATTAATTAACAATAAATTGCAAAAGTGCTTTTATTTATCTTTATCTTCATGGATGGATATATTCAGATAATTCTTGTAAACATTTGTTTTTAGTTTTTTTTTCCAGATCCTACAATCTATTGCAGAGTTTCCCAACTCCAGTCCTCAAGGGCCACCAATAGTGCATGTTTCCAGGATTTCCTTAGCATTGCATGGGTGTTGGAATCATCACCTGTGCAGGTGATTAAATTATCATCTGTGCAATACTAAGGAAATCCTGAAAACATGCACTGTTGGTGGCCCTTGAGGATTGGAGTTGGGGACCCCTGCTCTATTGGCATCATATAGTATTATATTTCAAGCCTATTCACTTGAATGGGGCTGAGCTGCTGCACTGGACACAGCCTGGGGCCAGACATGGCTCATTTTTTGCAAAGTTAAAGCAGATCCTATTCTTCAGACATGGGATGCGCACAGTAATGTGGGGTCAGGCCTGACTTTGCCCATACTGACAATCGCCTCTTACTTTTTGTTACAAGGAAACACCCAAACATGTCCTACATCAAATTGTTTTTATTTCTACAAGGTTCTTTGTGTCATTTGGGTCTTTGTTGTCTGTGGTTTTCAGCCGTTTCCTTTCAGGTTGGTTTTGTGGCTTTGCTTTTTGTTAGGGACAATGACTATCCCGAAAGATCGACTTTTTTATCATTCCTATTGATGTCAGTTTGGGTTCTGTACAACTGTGAACAAATATAAAGACAAAAAAATGGATCAATGTTAGCGGCGGAAAGTGAATGCGTCTGATCACCTGCATGTCAGTTTTAGTAAGTAATTGTATTGTATATGCAGTAACAATACTGGATCCGGTTCCTACCTCCATGTTGTACTGCTTCTCTTTTAATCCTGCCCGAAACATATGAATAAACTAACATCAATGTTCCTCGGGGGCGTGTTCCTACACTGTCCAATCAGTGTCTGACTAGGATGGATCACTCCCTGTGACTAAGCAAATGGTAACACAGTTGTCAATTTCTTCTAACAAATAGGAATGGAACAACACCGAGGTATGAGAAGAGATGATAGAAAATTAATGGAAAAGAAAAAACTAAAATATATCTTATATCTACTTCAATTATTGTCACCCATTTTTAGGTATTTTATGTACTTACAGGGTCAGACACTTTAATGATGAAGCTTTTGTCTTACTTTGATTACTTCCATCCATATCCGACCTCTGTAAACTTAACAATATGACCCTACACACATATTATTCTAAGAGACGGCTCATCGGGTATGAAAACATGAAAAAGAACAGACCATAACCTGCTGGAAAGCTCTTAGGAAACTCCATTACAACATGTGTATTCTTATTGGTGGGAAGAATTGTAGGCATTGCTTTACAGCATGCTGCGTTTTTGGAAGGCTGTACTAAATCAATATGGCTGACCACATTTTTATTCTTAGGTTTTGTAAAAAAATATATATATTTGATCTATAGCATCATTATTTAAAAAGTTTAATATATTTTTTCTTTCACCTTTAAAGGAAGGAATGTATAAATAGCTAATCTGATAAAGGGGTAGTCCCATCGTTACACGCAACGACTTATCTAACGATATATCGCCGAGGTCACGGATTCCGCGTCGTTAGCGACGTCTTTGTGTGTAACAGCTCCGAGCGAATGTTAACGATGGAAAATACTTACCTTATCGTCCATCGTTGACACATTGTTCGGTTTCAAAAAATCGTTGATTGTAGAGGATGCAGGTTGTTAGTCGTTCCCGAGGCAGCACACATCACTATGTGTGACACCCCAGGAATGACAAACTACAGCTTACCTGCGGCCACCGGCAATGCGGAAGGAAGGAGGTGGGCGGGATGTTACGTCCGATCATCTCCGCCCCTCCACTTCTATTGGGCGGCCGCTTAGTGACGCCACACGAACCGCCCCCTTAGAAAGGAAGAGATTCACCGGCCACAGCGACGTCACTAGGCAGGTAAGTCCGTGTGACGGGTCTTAACGATGTTGTGCGCCACGGGCAGCGATTTGCCCGTGACTCACAACCGACGGGGGTGGGTACGCTCACAAGCGATATTGCGTGTAACGGGGCCTTTAGGCTAGTTTCACATATCCAGCTTTTCGCTGATTTGGCGGACTCCGGTACAGTGTGATACAGTACAATGGCAGCGCAGCAACTTCGGGTCACAAGCTGTCATGTGACCATAGCTTGTTGCGCTGCAATTGTACTGTAGTGCGCCGGATCTGGCAAACCTTTGAAAAGCCGGATGTGTGAAATGGGCCTTACTCTGCAGATGGCTGATAAATGTATGATCACTGGGTGTCCTAAAGTCTGCGTGACTAGTGGTAGGGCACATGTCTATGGCTTTGCCCACCAGGTACATTGCTCTTCTATTCAGCAGAGTGTAGGACTCCCCTTCTTAGGCGGGATCCTAGCAGTCAGACCCCCAGTGATCATACATTTATCACCTAACGTGGATAGGTGATATGTTGATGAGGCTACAAACCCATTCAGGAGGTAAGATTTGTGAATATTTAAAAAGGGTTTTGTTTTTATTTTATTTTATTTTTTTTTTTTATTTTTTTAATAGTCCGATCAGTGGGAAGATAGTATCACCACTGATCTCAGGAATAATTAACCCCCAGTCTGCAAAGAAAGACCTTGAGAGATGGCAGCCACCCTGATATTACCATTAATGTAGGTCCAGAACCATCACAGCACGGCCACCCATAGAGATCACTCCTTAAAGGTGTACTAACATAAAATACTGCACATTGGAGGTCAATTTTCAATATCTCAGCATAAATTAGAAACATACAGTCTTGTAGTAATATACAGAACATAGGAAGTAATGTTCTGCTGATAGCTTCCAGTATTCTGCAGTGAATCAGCTGAAGAGATATCCTAATGCTGAGAGGGGGGAGGCTCCTGCTGCAGACAGTTGTCCTATAGTCAGACACGGAACAATTAGGAGGACAAAGGGAGCATGGCCGAGCTCCTGTGACTCAAGAACTAAAGTGTGGGTGTGTTATATATATTTATATAAAAAATTTTTAAAAAAATATATGAAAATAAAATAACCAAAAAAATTCAAATTGCCCTTTTCGCCCATTAAAAATGAAGAAATATTAAAAAAAAAATAGAATAAAAAGGTGGAAACACAAATCAGTGGTGGAATTGACACTTTTTCACTCTTGGAATTTTTTTTTTTTCCCCAGTAAATTATATGGTAAAATATATGGTGTTATTCAAAAGTACAAACTTGTCCTGCAATTAAACACAAGCAATCATTAGTTGTGTTATGGAAAAATAAAGTTAAGGTTCTGGGAAAACGAGGATATAAACAAATTCTTTCGTTATTTAAAAAGATGACCACATAAAATAAGCTAGAACCCTCCTATGTGGTGATAAATGGAGTCCCATAGGATACAGGCACTTGGTGGTGTACCAACCTATTTTGTACATATCTGAATATTATTGCAATGAGGGTCTGGGCTGCCCTGTTGCCACGGCAGACGTCCAATGCTGGAAGCCTCCCACGAAAACGCCAATCTTAGTCTCTCCCCATCACATTTCTTCTTCGGAGACATCACTTTAGGTAAACCATAAGACTAGGGCAGGGAGAGTGGCTATGTACCATGAAGCCCATCATCCATGTAGCGGGCTGATAATCTGCAGAAAAGCCGCCACCCAGTGCTGCAGTGAGACGTGTAACGTTATTGGCTTTTGGCTGTTACATTTCTATTTTCCGCTGTTCCCATGAAATCATCTAGAAGGATTACCAGGTGTCGGGTGTATAGGCTGTGAGTCATCCAAAAGAAAGTGATTGTCGCTTTATGTCTTGGAGCTAATTACTTCCCCGTCTTCTCGTCATCCCTCTGATTTACCCCTGATAATTGCTTTTATATGCCTCAGCTATAAAGCGGATCTAGATCTCCGAATGCAGCTTTATTTTAATGAATCTAATCCCTTCTATTGTTTGGCGTGCTGCAGTATATTCTCTGTGCCGTACTGCGGAGCACATCTATGACCTACAGCCTTAAGGGGGATTTACAGGCAACGACATCGCTGACGAGATATCGCTGGGGTCACGGAATTCATGACGCACATCCGGCGTCGTTAGCAACGTCGTTGCGTGTGACACTTATGAGCAAGTGTTAACGATCAGAAATACTCACCTAATCGTTGATCGTTGACCCGTTGTTCATTTCCCAAAAATTGTTGCTGGTGCTGGACTCAGGTTGTTTGTCGTTACTGAGGCAGCACTCATCGCTACGTGTGACACCCTGGGAACGACGAACAACGTACCTGCATCCTCCAGTAACTAGGTGGGCGTGTCGTTAATGCGGCTGCTCTCCGCCCCTCTGCTTCTATTTGCGGGCCGCTGTGTGAAGTCGCTGTGACGCTGCACGAACCGCCCCCTTAAAAAGGCAGTTCGCCGCCCACAGCAACGTCGCTAGGAAGGTAAGTATGTGTGACGCTTCCAAGCGATATTGTGCGCCACCGGCAGCGATTTGCCTGTGACGCACAAACGACGCGGGTGCTTTCACGAGCGACATCGCCATCGATGTTGCGTGTAAAGCTGCCTTTAGGCCTCCTTCATGTGTTTCCGGTACATATTTATTTCATGGGTGTGCCCATTATGACCTATGGTGATTTTCATATGTCTGAGTTTTTCCATGAACCACACAGACACGTCCATTTTTTCTCCTGCAGCCCAGATGATCAGGGCCAATACTAGTCTATGGGTGCGTGTAACAATGTACCGCACACGGATGGCATCACTGGGCTGTACATGTTTAATATTGAAAGTATTGAAGCTTTGTAATTTCATTTTCTAGATCTGTACCAGAAAAACATGGATGACTTCTTTCTAAAATGCATACACTGATGGTCAAAGTGGACACTGCCACGTACACGTATTTATACGGATGTGTGACGGGACCTTAGACGCTGCCGTTACTTGGTATTCTGCATCCTTACTATGTGGCTTTTACATTTCAATCCACATTTGATTTTTTTTTTTTTTTTTTTTGTGGCAGAGGATTTAATTCACACAGTGCAAATGTGGCACAGACATTTGTACAACTAAAAAGGATTCCATACAGGTGGAGAGAGCTGTTTTTGCAATATGGGCATACATTTCTATAATAAATTAAAAAAAAAAAATCCCATTCAGATATTTGGCGCAGCCACAGTAATTTGTGAAACAAATTTGCAGCTCCAGGGAGAATCAAACTTCATTTTCTCCCAGTACCCACTGATCCAGTAATGTGTGCCAGACATGATTTAAAAGCTATTTACCTGCACGTATACTAGTAATCTGTAGGCAAATAGAGGTTCCCTTTAAAGACTAAGGTATTTCCCTACCTAGTAATGCAGCAGTGCTTTTATAGTTTGCCCATTTGATATGAGCAAAGCAATCGAGAATGACATCTTGAAAGCAGCTATGCTGCCGCCTTCTGAGGAGGAGTTTCCCAAAAAGCACAAAAAATGGCTCTAATATTTAATGGAATTCTCCAAATTATAAGATTAATGACTGTCTTAAAGGGACTGTCCCATGATCTACTGGTCCCCAACCTCCTGCTTGATTGACAGTTCGGACCAATGCTACTTTGCAGCATCTGAGAGTGCAGTGTTGTTGAAGTTGGCCAAATATGGCAGCCATAGTGCACTCCAGTAATCCAAGCTGGCTTCACAGAAGTGGTCACAAGCTCTTTTGGAAACAGCTTGTAAGCACTGTGCACATTCTTGACAATAGAGGGGAACTCTTAAGACAAATTGCTTGTTTATAAGAACTTTGCAGTTTTACCCATAGAAGAACATGTGAACCTGTGACGTTGTACATGCAGAGAGAACGTTAGACAGCGTGATGTAGAGAAGGAGAATCTCTAAACAAAAATTCTATATAGGTTTGTTGGAAAAGATTAAAGTACAACTGGTCTGCTTACAAACCATTGATTTCAATGAATAAAATATGAGTCCAGTGGGCGGCCCTACTCACACAGGGAAGCCTCAATCACTGAATAGGACCGCCCACTGGACTCATGTATTTATGAATTGAAATCCCTGGTGCTTTGTGTACGAGTCCAGTGGGCGGTCCTATTCAGTGATTGAGTCTTCCCTGTATGAGTAGGACCGTCCATGGACTGGTAGACAAAACACCAGGGATTTCAATTAATAAAATACAAGTCCAGTGGACGGTCCTACTTATACAGGGAAGACTCAATCACTGAATAGGACCGCCCACTGGACTTGTGCACAAAACACCAGGGATTTCAATTAATAAAATACAAGTCCAGTGGACGGTCCTACTTATACAGGGAAGACTCAATCACTGAATAGGACCGCCCACTGGACTTGTGCACAAAACACCAGGGATTTAAATTAATAAATACATGAGTCCAGTGGGCAGTCCTATTCAATGGTTGAGTCTTCCCTGTATGAGTAGGGCCACCCACTGGACTTGTAAACAAAACACCAGGGATTTCAATTAATAAAATACAAGTCCAGTGGGTGGCCCTAGGGAAGACTCAATCACTGAATAGGACTGCCCACTGGACTTATGTATTTTATTCATTGAAATCCCTGATGTTGTGTGCACATGAGTCCAGTGGGCGGACCTATTCAATGATTGAGTCTTCCTTGTATGAGTAGGGCCGCCCACTAGACTAGTGTATACAAAACACCAGGTATTTCCATGACCCATTCCCTAAGGTTGGTAATCAGTGTTCCATTGAAGATCCACAATGAAGGGTGCAGAATGCCCTTTGTGGTTTACATTGGCATACCCATTCATCGGGGCAGAGCCCATTTACTGGAATGAAACGGGTTACAGTACCAGTTATAGGATGAGCTGCTCTGCATGTAGTGCCTATAGCACTATGGCCCCCTCCACTGTACTGATTGTTTGGGGGGGGGGGGCTGATTTATGGGACCCCCCACCAAACATAAGGATAGGCCATCATTGTACAGTTCTGGAAAGTAAACAGATCTTCTACCGCCCCCAGTACTGGAGATTAGCCATTAGTGAAACGAAATTTGGCGGTAATTGAACATTTAGTCCTGGAAGCTGTTCTGGAAGGGTTTCTGGAAGTTCTGCATTTATGTGGCGCGTCAGGCAGAGAAGAGACTGTATTATTTATAAGTTAGCTGTGCAAGGCTTAAAATATGTACGGAGAGATAAGTGACTCCTTAACTGGCCCAGTGGTTTCATAACAATCCAGTTTGCGGGAGTAAATGGGACGTGTATTATTGGTGATTTAGCAATACGGCACAAAGCTTTATATGGCGGATATCTGCTGTGTGGGTAGTTTACTACAGATAAATTATATAGCTCTGGAAAGTATCTGGTGTCAGACGTCGGCTCGGAAAGATGATGCACCCTACTGTTATGGCTTTATCTTGTTTGAAGTGAAAAGTAAATTACAATTTGTGTGCGCAGATTTCGCAGCTTCTGCATCGCTTTATACCCTGCATGAATTTATGCACTCGGCAATGCTGGAACACGCATAATGTGGCCTTTTTGTTCCTACATCGACAAACCGTTTTCACAATCCTTGCTGGTTTCTAACAGCCAGAATCAAATATTTTATAGTATCCGTCATTAAATGCTTGGCCGGCGGTTTCAAAATCCCCATCTGCAATCCACGTCATTAATGGAGACGATTGTAATGGAGCGATTTGGAAATTTAGGGCGAGGGGTAAAGTAAAAAGCCAGGCTGTCATTAGTGATAATGGCTTATGTCAGCACAGCACATAGCAGACTTTTTTTTTTTTTTTTTTTTTTTTTTTTTTTAGGAGTTCACTTTTAAGCTTTACTGTGTAGACTGGGGCAGAGCGTGCAGAATCATCTCATCAGTAATATCTGACACTTATATTGTACTGATGCTTATCCAGCGCCACCATAACAGACAATGTATGTCCTAACCAGACTCTGCCTACCGCATAGTCTCTTCTTTGGGAGCTGATGTAGTCACAAGGGATTCTACAAAATCTAGAATTTTTGGCGGAAAAGAAAACCAAAACAGCTGCCAATATTTTAAAAGAACAATCGTCACTAGTCACCGACTCTTCCCCCAGCAATCAAGCACTGACCCGCCTCCTGCCGCCCGCCCGACGTCAGTTTCCATGTGGGTGGTGATATAGAAGGGTTAATAGTTTCTATATTTCTTGATTTTAAATACTTTATTGTTCCATTAGTATATCTGGTGTAAGTTCATACCATGTTCATAGCATGTGCCATACTACTGATATCATGGCTCCCATTGCAGAGTGCTGATGCCAGTAGAATGGCACATGACAGCTGTGGACGCTGATTAAATGCCAAAAGGTACATGACCGCTGCAGGCAAACAAAGACCGGGAGTAAGCAGGAGGGTCAACCCCTTTAAATATAATAATATTTATTCACTTATATAGCGCTATTAATTCCACAGCGCTTTACATACATTGGCAACGCTGTCCCCATTGGGGCTCACAATCTAAATTCCCTATCAGTATGTTTTTGGAGTGTGGGAGGAAACCGGAGAACCCGGAGGAAGCCCACCCAAACACGGGGAGAACATACAAACTCCTTGCAGATGTTGTCCTTAGTGGGACTAGAACCCAGGACCCCAGCGCTGCAAGGCTGCAGTGCTAACCACTGAGCCACCGTGCCGCCAAATGCAGTTGACTGGTACAAACTTCTGCAGAGTCTCCGACCTTGGTGTTCAGAAATTGTAAACCTTTTAGAAAATACATATATAAATATATCTGAATATTATTTTTTTTACTTTATTGATAAGATGCCATTAAGTTAACTATATAAAGACACAAACAAATGAGGTTTCTGATGCTACCCCCCCCCCCCCCTCACAAAAAAGGTCTAATTGGAGATGCATTTAGATTTTTGGCATCGCCATGATGCACCGAGGACCTGTGCTTGGTTTGAACAGTCATTCTGTGTTGACAGAGTCTCTTGCAGGCCATGTGCGCACTAGAAAGTAACTATTTCTTAAGAAAAAAACGGACCCTCTTAAAGAATCCCGCACTCAAGGTAAAAAAAAAAATGCACCAAAATCTGCATGCAGTTTTACCGCACATTTTCCGCAAGTTGGTCCCCGTTGATTTTTACCATTATCTATGGCAAAAACCGCAGGTACCTGTGGAAAAGAAGTGACATGCTCATGAATTCCGCAGCGGAAAATCCACGAGTATAAAAAAAACGCAGTGTGTGCACAGCATTTTTTAAAACCCATAGGATTTGCTGGGGGATGACTGCCGCAATCTTAGACACATTTTCTGCAGCAATTCCGCAGCAAAATCCGCAGCGTGCGCACAAGGCCTTAGTACAACACTGCTGATACCTGAAGCCTGGTGAATTCACATCTTACTAAGGACATCTGAGTGGTCTTCAGTTTACATTCACATAGGGACCTTTTTCATCACCAGTTGTCCTTGGGTTGTAACTTTCTAGAATTATCCACCAATGAGTGATAAGATTGATTACCTGAAAAACAATTGATCATGCTGTTAACATGTGCATGGATATTGAACATCTAACTTAGAGGACCTGTCACTGGCCCAAAAATCTTGAGTTAAATACTTTGTAAAACTCCCTGAGCTCCTATACGTCTGCCACTCCTTTCTATCTTGCGCTGCTTCACTCCATTGCAGAGATATTCACTTTTTTTATTTTGTAGCGCAGTATGTGAAATCTCTGCTTCTAGTTCAATGAGGGGTTTGTTCAGAGAACCTCCCTACCAGATGTTGCAAATCACCGTCTCAGCAGCATAGACTGTTAGATGCTGCCAATCATAGCTCAGCAGGTGATGTGAGAGGGTGCGGTGAAAGCGTACACCCCCCAAGTAGACTCTGAAGAAACGCTCAGTTCTACTACAAGCAGAGATTTCACATGCTGCGCTCCAAAAAGCAACAAATATGAGTATCTCTGCAATGGAGCGACGCAGCGCAAAATGGAAAAGAGTGGCAGACTCCGGGGAGCTCAGGGATTTTTATAAAGTATTTAAATCAATTTTTATTTTTTTTCTTATTAGCAAGTGATCGGTCCTCTTTAAAAAAAAAATTCTTTTCACTAAAAGTTGTCCTTTTACCTGTAAATACTCTTCCACTATCTGATATGGAAATGAGTCAAAGATAAAGTTGACACTTTGCTTGCCCTTGCATTCTATATTAATTGTTATAACCTATTGTGTTTCCTAACACCATGCTATTAGCATCAGTTATGTCTCAATAGAAGCTTTAAAAGGAATCTGTCAGCAGATTTGTTATGAAATCTAGACTGTATGCTGTAGAGGTTAAAAGACAGATTTTAGTGAGGAGTCGCTTATCAAGCTTTGTTCTATTGCTTAAGTGCTATGATTGTTTTAGCATCAGGAAATTATCATTGCTCACACTACATCAGGTACTGCAGCTGTATCTGGTAATCCAACAAGCCCCCTCCTGTGATAAGCAGCTCACTATCTATAGACAGTGTATATAAAGAGCCTGGTGTGGGTGAGGGCAGCTTTTTCAAATCTGATATATGGATAAATGTAAAAACTATTAGATTACTGGGAGCAGCCGTTCTAAGTGATACATTGTTGGATTCAGGATATCATTGTCTACACCATGCTGCTCTCGGATGAGTAAGCAAAAACTTGCTGACAGATTCCCTTTTAAATACTTTCTTGTGAAGTACAAAAATGCAGCTGATTTTCTACCGCAGAAACACATATGAAACATTTCCTGCATTTTACAGTACCGGAATCTTGCGTTTCGAAAAACGTTCACAACATAAGATCCACAACATGTCAATCGTCCTGTGGATCGCAGCTAAAGAGTGAAACGCGTGGCATCCCAACACATTTTTTTGCAACAATATCTTATATATTATTATATTATATTTATATACATATATATACACAATATTTTCATATATATATATATATATATATATATATATATATATATATATATACACACATACACACACACTATATATATATATATATATATATATATATATATATATATATATATATAGTATTTTTTTAATTAATACATATATATATATATATATATATATATATATATATATAATTTCAGATATTCTAAGAAATATAGCTATTTTGTTTTAGGCCTGGTAAGATTTCCCAGAGGCAAGACGCCGACCATATCCTGGCATGCAGTGATATGTCGTAAAAAAAGAGACTACCCCTATAGTGAACACATCAGCGCTGTACACACAACGTGTCACTTTTCTCCTTTTTTCCCATTAATTAAGAAAAAGGGTTTTAATGAATTCCTCCCCGGTATCCGCCATAAACATGAACACCGCTTGATGAAGACGCTGTGCTGTCGGCCTCCACATTTCAAGCCGTTATTTTCGATTTTCCATTTCTGTAATTAGTAGGACTCGTCTTCTACCTCGGGCTCTCTGTTCCTATTCCTGGCTTTTAATGAGTATGACCGTCTCCGTTAATGCCTTCCTGTGGCTGGTACTGTTTTATTATTTAGTAGCAGAGTATTTGGGCGCTCGCAGCGGATCCACACAGAACTGCATAGACCTTGATTTGCCTTCATCATTATGCACTGACTGGATGTGTGCGAACTACGTATCGGATGGATAGAAGAGTGTTCATCCGAGGATTAAACAGAACCGATGGCTTATTAAGTGACCTGCATTTGTTCATGTTTGGTTTTATCAGTCGCCGTCTTTAGTGATGTCAGAAATTATATTCAGATCTTTTTATTTTTACTTTTGTTAAAAAAAAAACCAGCAATGTAAATGCAGAACCTGTTATGAGTAAAGGAGAACCCCTTCATGGTCTTGGCTGCTTATTTCATCCGAAAAGTTATATATGGTCACAATTGCATAAATCGGGTGTAGTCTACGTTGTCTACAAAGTTTGCTGAAGACCTTTCTATTATACAGCCATGAGTAAGGAGAGATAGGCCAGCACACGTACATGTATGCCCCAGCAGCCAACTAAGCGTCCATCCTCATGGGGGTAGGAGACAGATTAAAGGGTTGTTTGGGACTTTAACATCGATGTCCCCCTTGGGAGAGGCCGCCATTGTCCCCCTTGGGAGAGGCCGCCATTGTCCCCCTTGGGAGAGGCCGCCAATGTCACCCTTGGGAGTGGCCGCCAATGTCACCCTTGGGAGTGGCCGCCAATGTCACCCTTGGGAGTGGCCGCCAATGTCACCCTTGGGAGTGGCCGCCATTGTCCCCCCTGGGAGAGGCCGCCATTGTCCCCCCTGGGAGAGGCCGCCATTGTCCCCCCTGGGAGAGGCCGCCAATGTCGCCCCTGGGAGAGGCCGCCAATGTCCCCCCTGGGAGAGGCCGCCAATGTCCCCCCTGGGAGAGGCCACCAATGTCCCCCCTGGGAGAGGCCACCAATGTCCCCCCTGGGAGAGGCCACCAATGTCGCCCCTGGGAGAGGCCACCAATGTCACCCTTGAGAGAGGCCACCAATGTCCCCCCTGGGAGAGGCCACCAATGTCCCCCCTGGGAGAGGCCACCAATGTCCCCCCTGGGAGAGGCCACCAATGTCGCCCCTGGGAGAGGCCACCAATGTCACCCTTGAGAGAGGCCACCAATGTCTGATGATGGGTGCACGACACCCGGCACCCCCAGTTATCAGCTCTTCTCTGTAGTGGTGGCTGGAACTACTCCGTTACAGAGCTGTACAGCTTCATCAGCTATATAGTGGCCGTGGTTGGGTACTGGATATCTGCCCCCATATTAAATGTGAATCTCGAACACGCTCTTTTACTGCTGTTGCTTCAGTCTCTTATGTTGGGTCCCTTCCTGCCCAAAAAGGCTACTGCAGAGGCATGGGGATCGCTGTGGAAAAGCTGAGCCATGCCCCCTCTCCTCCCTTTTCTCTTCCATGATGGGCACAGCACTGCTTTATCCCACACCAATGGAAAGGCACAATCCAAAAAGCCCCCCCCATGCCTCTGCAGCTGACTTTTTAGAGAAAGATGGAGACCCTATGTAAGAGGATGAAGCAGCGCAGTAAATATTGTCACGGTTAATATGGAGGGTGGAGTACCACTTTAAAAAACAAATTGTGAAAATGTTTTCATGGTACAAATCCACTAAAGTCACTGTATAGCCCCTAAATAATCCATGCATTTCTAGGGTGAAGAACAGGAACAGCACATTGCAGAGATCTAGGATAAAATACTCCACAATTGTCATTTATTTTTGGGAAAAACAAAAGTATTTTATAAAACATACTCATCAGGAGACAGATCCTCTCTGAATGTATCATTACACTCAGCAATGGAGGGAGCGACTGCATATGTTGTCCAAGTCCACATTCAAGCATATCCCAGCTCAGATGAAACATTCACTTTAAGGGTGTTGTCTGCACCCCTACTTAGGATAGGTTACTAGTGCATACATCGGATGAGTGATATCGGATTTTTTTTTAATCGGATAACACTGGTACCTATGTTATTCAATGGCGCTGTGCTGAGCTACAAGTTTATTATCATGCCAAATTAGCATGACAAAAATGGGAGCATGCTGTGAGTTGCGGATGGCACACACCCAATCTAGTCTATGGGTGCTTGGAAAACATCAGACTGCACTGAGACGACATCCAAGTGCAGTCTAATTTCCGCGGATTCACACAATAGAGAAGACGGAGAAAGTTTGTTTTTCATCTTTTGACAGTGTGCTCGGATTCGCTTATCCAAGACAATGATTCTATAATCTGATCAGAGCATGATCCAAGAAGGACAGGGCACTACTCTATATGTAGAGACCCATGTGGATAAACCCCTTAATAATCCACAGTGGTAATGCTGAACGCAGTCAAAAATCTTGGCAACAAAGACACTAGTACTGGAAGAAAAATAAATACAGCTACGGGGTGCTATTTCAAAAAGGTATCAACATGATCCACTGTGTATAGGAGAGTAGAAAAATGAAGAGCACTCACTGATATTTGCTGTGCAGGTAGGTGAAAGTTTATTCACAAGTGCGGTATTACATGTGAAGGCGGGCAGGGAGGGAGCAGGACGGGGCTGTTTCGCACTCTATACTAGTGCTTCGATGGGTCAGACCCGTCGAAGCACTAGTATAGAGTGCAAAACGGCCGTCGTCTGTGTGCCGCCCCGTCCTGCTCCCTCCCCGCCTGACTTCACATGTAATACCGCACATGTGAATAAACTTTCACCTACCTGCACAGCAAATTTTGGAGAGTGCTCTTCATTTTTCTACTCTCCTACACACAGTCTGATCAGATCATAATTGATCCAATTCTTTCACAAAAGAGAATCAAAGCTCGTTTGAGCCCGGAACTGAGAGTGGTGAAGATCCGGCACCCCCAACAATCAACCTTTATTTGCTCCAGTGGCTGCTGGATATAAACCGTATTAATGGAGCCGCAAAGTGGGGCTCCAACCCATGTGTAACGGCCGCTGTTGGGTGCTGCAGAACAGCTCCAATCTTATAGATTGGTCATCAATATATTGTGGGCAGTCAACCCCCTTTAATTTACACTTTGTTCACAATTGAGTTTGGGTCTGCTCTGCTGGATACCAGATTCTCACTAGCTGCCAAACAAACGGTCTGTAAAAAGAAAAACGTAAACCAAAAGGATCAATCTGAAGAAGAAAATAGATCGGCCATGGCTCCAAAACCATAATGCTTTATCACTAAGAGGAAACCTGTCAGCAGCCTTAGGCCCCCTTCACACGTCAGTGATTCTGGTATGTTTGTGCTTTTTTTTTATATGTTCCAGAATCACTGACATACGCAGACACATTATAATCAATGGGTCTGCTCACACATCAGTGATTTTTCACTGAACTTGTCTCCGTGCAGCGTACACCCGTGGCCCTGATTATGTACGGAGAAAAGTCAGTTTTTTTCTAGAATCACTGATGACCCCCGCACCACACTATGGTGTAATCCGTGTGTGATCAGTGAAACACGTACCAGAAAATCACGGACATATTAAATATTTTCAACTTACCTTGCCTGCGATTCGCTCTGCAGCCTCTGCTCTCGGCAGCTCCTGCCTGGCTCATGAATATTCATGAGAGCAGGAACAGCCGACCAGGAAGTAGCTGCAGAGCCAGAGACTTCAGCACCATGGACAGCAGCAGTGAAGGCAGGTGAGTAATGTCCATATGCAATCACGGATCACAGATTGCACATGGAATACCCACGTGTGCCGTGAATCACAGACACAGAGGGACATGTGTGTGTTTTACACGTCAGTGAAGAACGTCAGTGTTTTTCACTGACGTGTGAAACAGGCCTTATAGATGATAAACTAACGTCACCTATGTGAAGCCTCGGATGTGTTCATTATGTCTATACCTTTTTATTATATATCCGTGCCTCTGCTTTATTGGAATCCAGGGTAAAATTCTCAATCAAATAAGCTCCCATGGGCAGGGGGCCCGGGCTCTTTCCCGCTTTCTCCTCCCACCAGCGGCCTACCGTGACCAGATTTCCCACCCGAGATCTTGCGCAGGCACAGACACTCTGGGGAATCGCGCATCCGCAGATTGATAGTTCTGCTCTCGTAATATCATCTGCACTTTATTGCATACGTGCTGCTCCTTGGAGAGACATCCATACTAGGTGAGCTATTTCTCCCAGCCCCTTGGAATGATGGCGCCTGCACAAGATCTTGGTTGGAGATGCAGGTCACAAAAGCGATGTGGAATATGGTGGTACTATATACACACAATAAAAATAATCTACAATATCCTTTAAAACTGATGTCAGGTGAGCTGAGAAGTGCTCAGTAAGGAAACACGTTACCATGCCTGCACCTTTAATATGGTGATAAAGCAATTCCCTAATATTTTTACCCCCCCCCCATCCCCCAGCTGTAGCTTTACATTATCTCATCCTATGGTAGTAGGAGAGGTAGAGAAAAGACCGCACTCCATCCGCTAAACTTGTGCTGGAAGACGTTTATTGAAACAGGTGCATGGGTGAAAAGAGGGCTGGAGGCAACCTGTCAGCTGGCTCCCAAGAGAGGACGACGGCCGTTTCGCCTTGATTAGGCTTCCACGGGTCCACATGTGGAATGGGAACATCTGACCTTAAATAGGAGCGCCCAGACAGGCTGCAACCCAAACCACAATTAAAAACAATCACAATGGAGAATGTACAATAAAATGCATTGTATACAGACAAAAAAATGTCTCAAATACAAAAAAATACAAACAAAAGACACCAAAAAACACATAGGAATGCACATACCCTACAATAAAAAAGAGGGATAAATGAGAAATGAACGTTAAGTCTACAAGAAAACCGTAAGGTCCACCCGATCATTCATACCCAGGTTGCCCTGCGCCCCATAATTAATTATAAGTTTCGCTTCTGCCTGTAATAATAATTTGTGTAGATCACCCCCCTTAGGAGGGAGGGTGACCCTCTTCAGGCCCGCAAAGCGCAATACACTGGGGTCGCCCCCATGCTGTTCACGGACATGGGTAATCAACCTGGGAGAACCTTGACCAGAAACAACGGAATTGTAATGCTCTCTGAACCTCACATACAAACACCTAATAGTTTTGCCTATGTAGAACCTTCCACAAACACAGAGGACCACATAGACAACAAATTTAGTTTTACAAGAAATGAACTGACGCACCTTGTGAACATGAGAACCCACCTGTACAGATCCGCCAGTGACATGCAGGTTGCAGAACTTACAGTTGCCACACCGGTAATTACCCGGGGGGCAACATTTATCCAATCATGTAGAAGTGCTAGTAAGCCTGTTCCTAACCAACATGTCACGTAAATTATTACAGCGTCTGAAAGTGACCAAAGGACTGGCCACAGTCATTTCTGCCAAGTCAGAATCCTTCTCCAAAATATGCCAATTCCTACGTAAAACCCCTCTAATTACGTCATCCATGGGTCCAAATTTGAAACTGAAAATAAATCTTTTAGGACTGTTTTTCTTGTCATTGGTACGATCACGCTGGACAGGGAACGTGGGACCGGATCTCACCCTCTCGAAGGCATTGTCGACCAGTCTCCTAGGGTAACCCCTCTGTTGCAACCTGTCCCTGAGGTCGGCCGACTGTTGCAAAAAAGACTCATCTGTATTGTTAACCCTACGAACCCTCAAAAATTGGCTGTAAGGTAAGGCTGTCTTAGTATAAAATGGATGAGCACTATTATAGTGCAAGAGTGAGTTGGAAGCCGTAGGCTTCCTAAACACCTGGGTGTGAATTACACCATCCCGGATGAAAACATCAACATACAAAAAACTGAGGGTGCTGCCACCAAATGAGGAAGTGAAGGACATATTCATTGTGTTGACAGAGTTAAGATGGTATACAAAACAAAACGAGAACAAAGTCTCCGGACCGTCCCACACAATGAATATGTCGTCCACATACCTCAGATAGTGGCGGATATACCTTAGATAAGGATTGGTGTCAGAAAAAACGTATTCGCTTTCGAAGGCTCCCAAAAAAATGTTGGCCATGGCACATGAGACGGGGGTACCCATGGCGGTACCCCCGCACTGCAGGTACCATTGGTCCAAAAACACTACCTACCGCCACTATCTGAGGTATGTGGACGACATATTCATTGTGTGGGACGGTCCGGAGACTTTGTTCTCGGGTTTTGTACACCATCTTAAGTCCGTCAACACAATGAATATGTCCTTCACTTCCTCATTTGGTGGCAGCACCCTCAGTTTTTTGTATGTTGATGTTTCCATCCGGGATGGTGTAATTCACACCCAGGTGTTTAGGAAGCCTACGGCTTCCAACTCACTCTTGCACTATAATAGTGCTCATCCATTTTATACTAAGACGGTCTTACCTTACAGCCAATTTTTGAGGGTTCGTAGGGTTAACAATACAGATGAGTCTTTTTTGCAACAGTCGGCCGACCTCAGGGACAGGTTGCAACAGAGGGGTTACCCTAGGAGACTGGTCGACAATGCCTTCGAGAGGGTGAGATCCGGTCCCACGTTCCCTGTCCAGCGTGATCGTACCAATGACAAGAAAAACAGTCCTAAAAGATTTATTTTCAGTTTCAAATTTGGACCCATGGATGACGTAATTAGAGGGGTTTTACGTAGGAATTGGCATATTTTGGAGAAGGATTCTGACTTGGCAGAAATGACTGTGGCCAATCCTTTGGTCACTTTCAGACGCTGTAATAATTTACGTGACATGTTGGTTAGGAACAGGCTTACTAGCACTTCTACATGGTTGGATAAATGTTGCCCCCCGGGTAATTACCGGTGTGGCAACTGTAAGTTCTGCAACCTACATGTCACTGGCGGATCTGTACAGGTGGGTTCTCATGTTCACAAGGTGCGTCAGTTCATTTCTTGTAAAACTAAATTTGTTGTCTATGTGGTCCTCTGTGTTTGTGGAAGGTTCTACATAGGCAAAACTATTAGGTGTTTGTATGTGAGGTTCAGAGAGCATTACAATTCCGTTGTTTCTGGTCAAGGTTCTCCCAGGTTGATTACCCATGTCCGTGAACAGCATGGGGGCGACCCCAGTGTATTGCGCTTTGCGGGCCTGAAGAGGGTCACCCTCCCTCCTAAGGGGGGTGATCTACACAAATTATTATTACAGGCAGAAGCGAAACTTATAATTAATTATGGGGCGCAGGGCAACCTGGGTATGAATGATCGGGTGGACCTTACGGTTTTCTTGTAGACTGAACGTTCATTTCTCATTTATCCCTCTTTTTTATTGTAGGGTATGTGCATTCCTATGTGTTTTTTGGTGTCTTTTGTTTGTATTTTTTTGTATTTGAGACATTTTTTTGTCTGTATACAATGCATTTTATTGTACATTCTCCATTGTGATTGTTTTTAATTGTGGTTTGGGTTGCAGCCTGTCTGGGCGCTCCTATTTAAGGTCAGACGTTCCCATTCCACATGTGGACCCGTGGAAGCCTAATCAAGGCGAAACGGCCGTCGTCCTCTCTTGGGAGCCTGCTGTCAGGTTGCCTCCAGCCCTCTTTTCACCCATGCACCTGTTTCAATAAACGTCTTCCAGCACAAGTTTAGCGGATGGAGTGCGGTCTTTTCTCTACCTCTCCTACTACCTTCGGATCCTCAGTGCTGACGTGCACCCCCGCTCTGGATTAGTCACTTTGCTGCCACATCTCTCCGGATACATGCGGTACCGCAGGTAAAAACGCGGATTGGTGCTGGACCACCCTTTTGTTCTTTGAATTATCTCATCCTATATAACACTATTTTATAAATGCGAAAAGACGGTGGATTGAAAATAGTTTGCAAGATGGAACAAGAGAGGGACAACAAAATCTGTTGTTGCAGCGACTCTGTCCATTCTTGCTATATCATTTATTAGAAGTGTTACCCAATAAAAGTGGCTAGAACAGACCATATGTCTCCGAATCGAAAAACACCAATATTTGTGCTTAGCGCTGAATCTAAAGGTCTGTGCTGCGCCTGCATCATCCAGATGGTCACATAACTTTGTGAAAAGGAAAAAAAAAAAACAAAAACACAGTTCTTAAAATCCATTAGTTACGAATAACAATTCATGCTCTATAATCGGAGCATCTCAAAGTTACTTTCTGGTACCATCAGGAGAGAAATCAATTTCCTAATCGCTCCTCTCCTGAGAATCAAATGATCAATACAATCAGATACAGAGGTGATTGAGCAAGTCCTGGTCCTCATGACCAGGTATTAAAACCCATCTATACTTATTTCAACAGAAAGACTTACCAGATATGTGCTACCAGCAGCTCTGGAGCAAAGCTGTGCTGCGCAGACGTCTTTCACAGACCCCCAGAGCAAAGCCGTGCTGCACAGACATCTTTCACAGACCCCCAGAACAAAGCCGTGCTGCACAGACATCTTTCACAGACCCCCATAGCAAAGCCGTGCTGTACAGACGTCTTTTACAGACCCCCAGAGCAAAGCCGTGCTGCACAGACGACTTTCACAGACCCCCAGAGCAAAGCCGTGCTGCACAGACGTCTTTCACAGACCCACAGAGCAAAGCCGTGCTGCACAGACATCTTTCACAGACCCCCAGAGCAAAGCCGTGCTGTACAGACGTCTTTCACAGACCCCCACAGCAAAGCCGTGCTGCACAGACGTCTTTCACAGACCCCCAGAGCAAAGCCGTGCTGTACAGACGTCTTTCACAAACCCCCACAGCATAGCCGTGCTGCACAGACATCTTTCACAGACCCGCAGAGCATAGCCGTGCTGCAAAGACATCTTTCACAGACCCGCAGAGCATAGCCATGTTGCACAGACGTCTTTCACAGACCCCCAGAGCAAAGCCGTGCTGTGCAGAGGTCTTTTGCAGACCTATGGGTCTTAGAAATGTAGACAAAAAAAAAAAAAATCAAGCAAAAAAAAAACAAAACTCACATTTATTTTTGTTTTTAACTTTAAGGGGAGGAAAAAATGCAAATGTAAAAAGTTAATTGGCTGTGGATGCAATGGGACAGCTTTTCAGAATACTTTGAGTGTGTAGAAAGCTGATTGACAATATGTATGAATATTGAGTAACGCGGAGATTAGTCCCCATCCAGCAGCTCCGGCTGCTACAGGAATCCGAGATCACAGAATACAGCATCGTTACAGCCGTATTACACAGAAGAAAATGAGATCATTTATATCCAGTGAATCATAAACTTCTTACACGTGCTGGAATAAGCAGAGAATGAGCTCGATTAGAAATGTCGTGGCCGCAGCGCCCACTGTGCAGAGTCCCTGACCTAAAATAACCCGGCCTTCCAGCTGAGCAGCCTCTGTGCCGCCTCCGGGCACCAACCTGCCCTACATAAGTGGTTACCACCGGTCGGCTACCGCGGAGAGGTAGAGGGTCTGTGGGTCCGGAAACGCTCAATAGGGGAACAAGGTGACCACAGAAGACAGACAGCCATAGACCATCTCTGTACCAGGTTACATGTATACATGTAGAAATAGAGTCAAAGGTACACAGAAATAAAACGATAGAGGTCACTGTGTGCATGCGTCTATATTCACACAGAATATTTCTCTCTATTTCTATCCATACATAGACAGATAATTTCAATTCACTGAAAAGGAACATCAAATCCAAAGACGCAGCCACACTTCCCAATACAGCTATAGCACACAGGACGCAGCGGACCCCCGGGATAAATGCCGGATGCAGATTAGTTTATGAAAAATTGTCCAATTTTCATCCGTGTGTCCATTTCTTACGTCCATGTGCGATTCGTTTTCATACATCTACATTAACAACTGCACAGGTTCATCTTCACGAGACCAAAAATTGAGGTAGCACAGGGGCAAAATACTGAGAAAAATCACTCACACCCCAACCATTCATGGAGGGAGCGGTTTAGTATTAGGCTATGTGCGCACGTAGCGTTCTGTCCCTGCAGAAATTTCTGCAGTGATTTGAACAGCACACGTGCGCTTCAAATCGCTGCAGAAAGAGTCCGTAATGGGAAAAAAAAAAGCCGATTTCATGGGCTCTGAGTGCAGCCCCTCCCATAGACAGAGCGGGGACTGCATGCAGAGCGCACGGAAAAAGTGACATGTCACTTCTTAGAACGTGCGCTTCGGGCAGCAGCCGAAGCGCTGCGCTCTAACACGCCACGTGCGCACGTCTCCTGCATAATCTTCATAGATTATGCTGGGGACGCAGGACGCATGCAGTTACGCTGCGGTGCAGATCGCAGCGTAACTGCATGAAATACGCACGCGTGCGCACATAGCCTTACAGATGCACATGGATAAGGCTACTTTCACACTTTCGTTCAGCGCATTCCGTCACTATGGAGAATAGTGCACTGCGCTATTCTCCATAGACTTGTATGGACGACGCACTGTAACGCAAGTATCTGCATTGCATCCGCTGGACGACGCAGCGTCGTTATTTTGACGCTGAGTCGGGTGGAAGGAACGCTGCATGTAGTGTTTTTCTGTGCTTGCCGGAGTGTCAGAAAAACGCAACCTGCAGGAATCCGTCGGCGTCCGTTAGAATCCCTCATTTGACGGATTCCGTTAACGCATCCGTCTTTACACAACTGCGCATGCCCAGGTGTGTAAAGTCAAGAAAAAAAAACTATAACGGATTGCGTTATTTTGTCTGATCCGTTGCATCCGTTGTGTACTATATGCAACGCATCCATTGCATCCGTCACACAACGCAATGCAACGTATGCCGTTCAACGCAAGTGTGAAAGTAGCCTAAGGATTGGATAAAGATGCAAGTCCAGGGCCAGGTTTAGACAAAGTGGGGCCCTGGGCAAAAGTTTAAAGTGGGGCTCACATATTGCACCATCACACTCAAACATTTAGATTGCATTTACATGCGCCGGGTTTGATCCATTAAACAAGTGCGATCAACAATATTGAAGTCGTTCAGTGCTTGTTTCCCGGCCTCTTTATACAGGATGAGGAACAATGATGGGCACAGAACAATCACTAGTAGATCACTCTGTCCCCAGTATCAGGTTATCAGCAGCACTTCTGCACTTTGCACCAGGCGATGTGCTGCCGAGAACATGGATTTATTTTCCACCATAAACAATCCAATCACCCGATGAATGAGCAGCATTTTACTTGTTCAATGGGCGATTGCTGACCTATTTACACTGATGAATTCTTATCTGTACATCCAGGATTAATAAATGGATGATAAATACACATAGTATGTGACATGAACACTGTATGTCACACACACGCGTGAATGTACAGTTGAAACCAGAAGTTTACATACATTATCTATAAAGACACATCTGCAGGTTTTTCTCATTAGTCACTATCTGACATGAAATCCGAACAAAGCTTTCCCATTTTAGGTCAATTAGGAACCAAAATTATATTTGCCAAATTCCAGAATAATGAGAGAGAGAATGTCTTAAGGCATTTGTATTACTTTCTGCAAAGTCAAAAGTTGACATACAAAAAGTACTATGCCTTTAAACAATATGGGACAGCCCATATGATGATGTCATGTCTTTAGAAGCTTCTGATAGGTTTATTGGCAACATCTGAGTTAATTAGAGACACACCTGTGGATGTATTTTAATGTACGCCTGAAACACACTGCTTCATTGTGTAGCATCAAGGCCACTCTGCCAAGAAGAAGCCATTACTTTAAAAAAAAAAACCCAAAACATAAAAAGCCAGATTAATGTTGGCAAATGCACACAGGAACAAAGACCTAAAAATTTTAGTTTCGTCAGACCACGGGACATGTCTCCAAAAATTAAACTGTTTGGCCATAATGACCATTGGTATGCTTGGAGGAAAAAGGGAGATTTGAAGACTAATAACACCATCCCAACAGTGAAACACGGCGGTGGCAGCATCATGTGAGGTTGTTTCAAGCAAACAAAAGCTCTTACTCATGAATAACAGCTTTTTGTTGCTTCAAACAGGTTGAGGCTCTTAATATGCCCTAATATGTTTATACAGTAGGCTTTAAATTAATACTTTTTGTATTTATTTTATTTCATTATTGCTGGATTCCAATTTGCTGTTAATCTGGGAGCCGGACCAGGTCATCCGAGCACTGCACCCTCTATTACCTCTCCAATGAGCTGTATTACCCTTCTTCCTTCTATGGCCATCACAAAGCCCTGATCTCAATCCTATTGAAAATTTATGGGCAAAGCTGAAAAGGCCGGTGCGAGCGAGGCGACCGACAAACATGGCTCAGCTACACCAGTTCTGTCAGGAGGAATGGGCCCGAATTCCTGCCAACTATTGGGAGAAGCTTCTGGAAGGAGATCCAAAACATCTGACCCAAGTCATACAGCTGAAGGGCAATTGTACCAAATATTAATGAATTGGAGGCAAATTTTTGACTTTGCAGAAAGTAATAAAAAGGCCTTAAAACATATTCTCTCTCATTATTCTGGAATTTGGTAAATAGAAATAATTTTGGTTCCTAATTGACCTAAAATGGGAAAGGTTTATTCTGATTTCATGTCAGATAGTGAGAAAACCTGCAGATGTGTCTTTATAGAGAGATGAGAGAAAAACCTGCAGATGTGTTTTTATAGAGACCAGAGGGAAAACCTGCATATGTGTCTTTATAGAGACCAGAGGGAAAAACCTGCAGATGTGTCTTTATAGAGACCAGAGGGAAAAACCTGCAGATGTGTCTTTATAGAGACCAGAGGGAAAAACCTGCAGATGTGTCTTTATAGAGACCAGAGGGAAAAACCTGCAGATGTGTCTTTATAGAGACCATAGGGAAAAACCTGCAGATGTGTCTTTATAGAGACCAGAGGGAAAAACCTGCAGATGTGTCTTTATAGAGACCAGAGGGAAAAACCTGCAGATGTGTCTTTATATAGAGAGTGTATGTAAACTTCTGGTTTCAACTGTATTTACCTACCAGGACCCATACATTCCAGAAAGACAGACACACAGATAGATACAGGTCATAAAAAACCCAGGTGACCAATGTGATTACAAGATTACTAATTTTGGGGTTTGTATTGGTTTTTGTTTTTTTTAATCAGGATAAAGCACCTACCCCCACAACATATATCCTCAAAGTAGATTAAAAAAAACAAAAACAAAAAAAAACCAGGAAATGTTCTTTTATAACTGCCCTATTAGAGGTAAACCTGAAATTCTGTGTTTTTAAAAGGTGTGTTTTGTTCATTTCACCACCGACACTGGAATATCAGTGCGCGAGTATGGACAAGTATATCATTAGAGCTTTGGACATGCTCCATAAAAGCAAAAGGAGTATCGTTATTGTTAGACCCCGAGATTGCAGCATGGACTTTGCCTGCAGCGAGTACATTACGCTCACACATATACCGTATGTATGGAGACATCAATATTTGTCTCTCTCCATATACAAGGGGCTCCTGCTAAGTGTCTTTGGCTTTACCCAGAAAGAAACTAGATAAGATGATGAAACTTTACATTTATTCCACACACTCTCCACTGATGACAACACATTTCTCACATCGGTATTCCAAGTTCTGTAAGCCTACCAAAAAGAAGGATTTTGGTTGTGCCTAAAACCAGGCATCCGTAGCAGCCATGGCATCAGAAATGGTGTGAAATTTGGTCCCTTGAGGTGTTTCTTCAGGTTGGAAACAGATGATAGTCAGAGGGAGCTAGATCTGGTGAATAAGGTGGGTGGTCACCAGCTGGAAGCACAGCTCTGCCAGTTTTGCCGTGGTTGCTTGTGCAATGTGAGTGGAGGCGTTGTCTTGCAGGACAAGATTCCTTTGGACAGCTTGCTGCGCCTTTTGGCCTTCAGAGCTGCATTCAATAGGTCCAAAAGTTCAGTGTAATGCCTTGCACTGATGGTGGAACCCTTTTGAAGGTAGTCCACTAGCAGCACACCCTCCTTATCCTAGAACACAGTCGCCATCACCTTAGTGGCTGATTTTTGCACCCTGACCTTCTTTGGATGAGGAGAACCACTGTGCCTCCACTCTTTTGACTGCTCCTTGTTGTCAGGGTCATACAAATAAATCCAGGTCTCATCCATAGTGACCAGTTGATCCAGGAACGTCTTATCAGTCTGGAAATGCTGAGAAATGGACTGGGAAGTTTTCACTCGCTGCTTCTCTGATCTGTTGTCAAACAGTTGGGGACCACTTTGCAGATCGCTTCCTCATGTCCAAAGGTTCATGGATAATGACACAAACACGTTCCCAGGGAATCCCCATGACATCTGCTATTGCTTTAGCTGAAATCCGTGGATTCTCCAGTATGAGTTGTGCACGGCATTGACGATCTCTAGAACAACCACCACTCTCGGTCGTCCAGGACGTTCCTCATCATTGGTGCTGAAGTGGCCTGTGATAAATTTGGCAACCCAGTTCTCAACTGTGGAATATGAAGGGCATTGATCCCCCAATGTCTGCGACATATCCCCATGAATATCCTTCACAGACTTTCCTTGCAGAAACAAGAATTTTATCCCTCCTCTGCGCTCAGTTGCTGTGAATATCACATTAAACTCCGCCATTTTGTTTTCCCGCGTGCGTAGAACACTGTTACCATAAGCAACAAACACAACATTTTAAAAACATATATTAGACACATAAGGGTTTCATGTGATGAAACATTCGTTACCATAGAAACAAAAAAGATCACAAAGCCAAAGACTTATCAGCAGCCCCTCGTACAAGCTGGCATCACTTAATTTGCTTTCTGTAAAGGAATATTCCAAAGTTACTGGTCCTAGACGACAGCACAGTCTAATTCAGTCTTTAGACTGGTGACCGGCAGCTCACTGAATTACCATGAAACTAGACGGTCATATCCAACAGACTTTGCCCAAAAGGGATGATGTTCAGGGAAAAGAAAATATCCATCAGAATTGTAATTTTTCAGTGCACTATTATCTAACCATCTGTGATAGATTGAGTGTTTAGCTCATGAGACTTGTATGCCCGAGATGGGCTCAGCCTGAAGGTGAAATGCGTGGAGCCATCAGAACATACTCAGACACTTGTAGGTAAGTGACGATCCACTGCTTTATATTATACAGCATTAACACAGACCTTTAAATACTGAAAAGATTAACTCAGCTCTTAAACTCGTTACAACTTTAAATATAATTCTCAGTACGTTTTCCTAGTTAGTCTTCTCCCTCTGGCAGTAACATAGTCCCTGTAAATTCCCTGGTCAGTCACCTTCCCCTTCTGGCAGCAACATAGTTCCAGCAAATCCCCTGGTCAGTCTTCTTCCTCCTTTGCCCAATACTGTCATCATTAATTTAGGGTGATAAATAATCAAAAAATCCCCCCAAAAAAACAGGGAACATAGAGTCTTGTAATTATTTTTTTCCAACAGTTATAATTTATTAGTACAAAGATTCAAAATAAAAGCAGACATAAAAAATGGGGTCATGACGTGGTGTAGAGAAAGAAACAAGCACTGGTATACACAGATACAGTATATGAAACAGTATAAGTAAATGTGATCAGCAGTTATGGCTCATCATTAGTTACGTGCACCTGAGCATGGTAGTGCCCGCTCATCACTAGTTACAAGTACAGAGCACTCGAACATGGTAGTGCCCGCTCATCACTAGTTACGAGTACAGAGCCCCTGAGCATGGTAGTGCCCGCTCATCACTAGTTACGAGTACTGAACACCCGAACATGGTAGTGCCCACTCATCACTAGTTACAAGTACAGAGCACTCGAGCATGGTAGTGCCCGCTCATCACTAGTTACGAGTACAGAGCACCCGAACATGGTAGTGCCCGCTCATCACTAGTTACGAGTACTGAACACCCGAACATGGTAGTGCCCGCTCATCACTAGTTACGAGTACTGAGCACCTGAGCATGGTAGTGCTCGCTCATCACTAGTTACAAGTACAGAGCACTCGAGCATGGTAGTGCCCGCTCATCACTAGTTACGAGTACTGAGCACCTGAGCATGGTAGTGCCCACTCATCACTAGTTACAAGTACAGAGCACTCGAGCATGGTAGTGCCCGCTCATCACTAGTTACAAGTACTGAGCACCCGAGCATGGTAGTGTCCACTCATCACCAGGTACAAGTACAGAGCCCCTGAGCATGGTAGTGCCCGCTCATCACTAGTTACAAGTACAGAGCCCCTGAGCATGGTAGTGCTCACTCATCACTAGTTACGAGTACTGAGCACCTGAGCATGGTAGTGCCCGCTCATCACTAGTTACGAGTACTGAGCACCTGAGCATGGTAGTGCCCACTCATCACTAGTTACGAGCACCCAAGCATGGTAGTGCCCACTTACCAGTCACTAATATTTATAGCTTCATATAATAAATCTGAAGTATCCACGAGTCATTCTTCTGATACGTCTTGGTATGTTGAAGAGAGCTAAGTTTTATGGAATATTGTATTCAAATTTAATGCAAATATGGTCGAGCAATAAAACAGCAAATGGACCTTTCCGCTGTAAATAGACCTGGCCATGTTTTATTCAGCGCAGCATGTTCTCTGCCTTTTATCTGCAAGAAGTCATTACCGTATTGCTGCAAGCAAAATTGTGTATGACCATTCAAGCCAAATGGCTTTCTGCTATTCTGCGGGGGAGTAGTGGGGACATTTCAGGCAATCTTTTAGACATGTTCACACGAGGAGGGCGACATTGCATTGTCGATCGCCTACTCACACATGTATTAGCTGGGGGTATTAAAACTTAGGCTTTGCTTTACGTGTAGCTGCTGCCCACAAATCTGGAAGGAGGCAGCCCCCCAACTTGTGATTTAGACTTATAGTTTTTAAGGTTGAAGGGAGACTCTAAGTCTATCTAGTTCAACCCGTAGCCTAACATGTTGATCCAGAGGAAGGCAAAAAAACCCCAATGTGTCAAATAAGCTCCAATGGGGAAAAAAATTCCTTCCTGACTCCACATACGGCAATCAGACTAGTTCCCTGGATCAACACCCTGTCTTAAAATCTAATATACATAACTGGTAATATTATATTTTTCAAGAAATGCGTTCAGGCTCTGCTTAAATTTTACTAGTGAATCCCACATCATACGGCAGAGAGCTCCATAGTCTCACTGCTCGTACAGTAAAGAATCCTCATCTGTGATTATGATTAAACATTCTTTCCTCAAGACGTAGCGGATGCCCCCGTGTTCCAGTCGCAGGCCTAGGTGTAAAGAGATCTTTGGAAAGGTCTCTGTACCGTCCCCTCATATATTTATACATTGTGATTAGATCCCCCTAAGCCTTTGTTTTTCCTAACTAACTAACCCCAAGTTTAATAACCTGTCTTGGTATTGCAGCCCCCCCCATTCCTCTAATAATCTAGGTCGCTCTTCTATCTACCTGTAAGATTATGCTATTTATAACCTTCTATACTTTTGCTAACAAGAAAAGCATCCATTCCTCTCTTAAATTCATTCAGTGAGTTGGCCATCACCACTTCCTCAGGAAGAGAGTTCCAGAGCCTCACTGCTCTTACCGTGAAGAACCCTCTTCTATGCTGATGTAGGAATTTTCTTTCCTCCAATCGTAGAGAATGCCCCCTTGTTCTTGTCACAGTCCTTGGTACAAACAGATCATGGGAGAGATCTCTATATGGCCCTCTGATATATTTGTACATATTTATTAGGTCTCCCCTAAGTCTTCTCTTTTCTAGAGTAAATAGACCTAATTTTGATAACCTTTCCGTGTATTGTAATGCACCCATTCCATTTATTATTTTAGTAGCCCGCCTCTGAACCCTTTCAAGTTCAGTAATGTCTTTCTTCAGCACCGGCGCCCAAAATTGCACACAATACTCCAAGTGTGGTCTGACGAGTGATTTGTACAGAGGGAGAATGATGTTTTCATCTCGTGCCCCCAGACCTCTTCTAATGCATCCCATCACCCTATTTGCTTTGGTGGCAGCTGCCTGACACTGGGCACTCCAATTTAGATTCTTATTCACTAAGATGCCTAAGTCTTTTTCCATGTCTGATTTCCCCAGCAGTTTCCCATTTAGTAAGTAATCGTAGCATCTGTTTCTCCTTCCCATGTGCATAACCTTACTTATCTGTGTTAAACCTCATTTGCCATTTTTCAGCCTAATTCTCCAATTTACTCAAATCCATCTGTAGTTGCAAACTGTCCTCCTTTGTGTTAACTACCTTACATAGTTTTGTATCATCTGCAAATACTGATATTTTACTCTGTAAACCATCCACCAGATCATTAATAAATATATTAAATAGTAGGGGGCCCAATACAGACCCCTGTGGCACCCCACTAGTAACCCTGGCCCAATCTGAGTATGCACCATTAATAACCACTCTTTGTTTTCTACCACTAAGCCAGCTACCTACCCATCTACACACATTTTCCCCGAGCCCAAGCTTTCTCATTTTACTTAGCAGTCTTTTATGTGGGACAGTGTCAAATGCTTTACCGAAGTCGAGATAAATGACATCCAATGATTCTCCTCGGTCCATGTGAGAGCTTACATCCTCATAGAAGCTGATCAGGTTAGTTTGACAGGAGCGATCCTTCATAAATCCATGTTGATATGGAGTTAAACAGTTATTAACATTGAGACATTCCATAATAGTATCCCTTAAAAACCCTTCAAACATTTTACCCACAACAGATGTTAAGCTTACCGGCCTATAGTTTCCAGGTTCCCTTTTGCACCCTTTTTTGAATATTGGTACCACATTTGCTAGCCGCCAATCCAGTGGAACAGACCCAGTTTCTATAGAGTCTTTAAATAAAAGGAATAGAGGCCTGTCTATCACATTACTTAACTCCCTTAATACCCGAGGGTGAATGCCATCAGGGCCTGGTGATTTGTCAATTTTAATGTTACTAAGTCGGTTCTGCACTTCTTCCTGGGTTAGGCAGGTCATACTTAATGGGGCATTTACATGATCACTCTGCATTTCCCCTAGCATATGCTTTTCCTGTGTGAACACAGTTGAGAAAAAAGTATTTAAAACATTTGCTTTTCCCACATCGCTCTCTATGATTTTACCCTCATTATTCTTTAAAGGGCCAACACCATCAATTTTAATCTTTTTTCTGTTTATATAATTAAAGAATAGTTTGGGATTTGCTTTGCTTTCCTTAGCAATGTGTCTCTCAGTTTCTACTTTTGCTAAATATATTTGTTTTTTACACATTTTATTTTTTTCTATATATATTTTTAATGCTTCCTCACTGCCTTCTTGTTTTAGCTTTTTAAATGCCTTTTTCTTATTATTCATTGCCCCTTTTACATCCTTATTTAGCCACATTGGTTTTCTCCTGTTCCTAGCCCTTTTATTTCTGTATGGTATGGCTAGCTCGCAGTGGGTGTTTAATACTGATTTAAAAATTTCCCACTTATTTTCTGTGCTCCCATTTTTGAGGACATTGTCGCAATCAATTTGGCGAAGGTCTTCTCTAAGCTGATCAAACTTTGCTTTGCTGAAATTCAGCGTTTTTGTAACCCCCCTCCAAGGCATCTTACTGAAGGACAAGTGGAATTGTATTATATTGTGGTCACTATTCCCTAGGTGCCCATCCACTTGTACGTCTGTTATTCTATCTGGCCTGTTGCTTAAAATTAAGTCCAGAAGGGCTGCCCCTCTAGTTGGGCCCGGCACAAGTTGGGACAGATAATTATCCTTAGTTACTGACAGAAACCGGTTTCCTTTCTGAGATACGCAGGTTTCAGTTTCCCAGTCTATATCGGGGTAGTTGAAGTCCCCCATAATAATCACCTCATTGTGATTTGCTGCTTTGTCTATTTGTTTCAATAATACATTTTCAGTGGTTTCTGTTATATTTGGTGGCTTATAACAAACCCCTATGAGGATTTTATTAGTTTTCCCTCCTTGTATCTCCACCCATAGAGACTCCACCGCTTCATTTCCCTCTTGAATATCTTCTCTTAGTCTGGGCTTTAAACTGGACTTTATATATAGACAGACTCCACCCCCTGGACTTTATATATAGACAGACTCCACCCCCTGGACTTTATATATAGACAGACTCCACCCCCTTTCCTTTTTTTACGATCCCTCCTAAACAATTCATATCCTTGCAGGTTAGCCGCCCAGTCATAACTATCATCTAACCATGTCTCAGTTATTCCTACTATGTCGTATTTTTCCTCATACATTACCAGCTCCATTTCCTCCATCTTATTGGTCAGGCTTCTTGCATTGGTCAGCATGCAGGAAAGAAGTTTTGCTCCCCTTTTCTTAGCTTCCTTCTGAGTACCCTGTCTTGGGTCCTCTTTACGGCATCTAGTATCCTTGATTAGTTTGTCCTTCTGTTGCATGTTCTTGTCTGCTGTTTTTTCTCCCATCCCCTCTTCTTCTAGTTTAAAGCCCTCCTGATGAGTGTGGCAAGCCTTCTGGCGAACGTGTGTTTCCCAGGTTTTGTGAGGTGTATCCCATCTCTTGCGAGAAGTCCATCGTAGAGGTAATTCACTCCATGGTCCAAGAATCCAAATCCTTGCTGCCTGCACCACCGTCGTAGCCAGTTGTTCAAATCTGTATCCTATTCCATCTTCTGACACCATGGCCATCGACTGGGAGGATTGATGAGAAAACAACCTGTACGTTCCGTTCCTTAATTTTCTTCCCCAGAATTTCAAAGTCTTCACAAATAGTTGGTAGATCATTTCTTGCCGTGTCGTTTGTTCCTACATGTATCAATAGGAACGGGTATTCGTCCTTGGATCCGAGGATAGTTGGTATCCTGTTGGCCACATCCTTGATTTTTGCTCCCGGTAGGCAGCATACTTCTCGTGCGGTTATGTCCGGCCTGCAGATAGTTGCCTCCGTGCCTCTTAGTAGTGAGTCGCCCATAACTACCACTCTTCTTTTCTTTCTGGATGCACTGCATTTTGCTCCTGAGTGTTTTTGAGGGTCTTTTGTTTCTGCTTTTGTTGACAAAGTAACTTCTTTTGTTGATAGTGTGTCTTCTCCTGTAGAGACGGTATCATCCTGAGCTGTGCCATTTTCGTTCTCCAGCATGAGGGCTTCATATTGGTTGCTAAGCTGTGTGGGTAGTGCCGACCACTTGATCCGCTGGCTTCTTTTGGTCACATGTGTCCACTTTTCAGCCTCTGTATGTGTTCTGAAGCTTTTCTCACTTTCCATATCCTGAATTGTTGCTTCTGCCTCGTCCAAGAAGTCCTCATGTTCTTTAATTAGCTTCAAAGTTGCTATTCTTTCTTCCAGTCCCTGCACCTTTTCCTCTAAGAGGGCAACAAGTTTGCACTTTTGACAGGTGAAGTTGGATTTTTTGTGCGGCAGATCCGTAAACATGTAGCATGTGTTGCAGGTGACCATGTGGATTTTCTTCTCTTCCATAATGCTGATGTAGCGTATGACAGGTGAAAGTCGCGCGCCGTCAGGCACGCGGTTTTGCGATGTCCTCAAACAGCGAGACCCGGCAAGTCCCAGCAATCGATCAGCTTACGGCGACTCTTCTCTTCTTAAACAGCTACAGTTATCACCACTATGAGATTGTGTTAAAACTATGCCACACTTATCTTCAGTCGCCTCCCTTTACTTCAGTACCTCGCACTCTCAGCACCTCGCTTGCTGTGGCTGGTTTATATAGTTCTACAAGGACTACTAGAAGCTGCTAGAAGCTTCTAGAAACAGGTGTGGCTAACACTACTGACTAAATCACTAGACACACTTTTTTTTTTTTTTTTTTTGCTTTTTCACAGTACCCCAGACAAACACAGACAACAAATCCCTAATGAAATTAAACAGTTACAGTTATCACCACTATGAGATTGTGTTAAAACTATGCCACACTTATCTTCAGTCGCCTCCCTTTACTTCAGTACCTCGCACTCTCAGTGATGGGTTTCTTTATAAGGAGTCATTAGGAAGACTTTCTGCATCTTTGATGGGTTATACTATAAGGAATTTGGATTCTTTTTTCCCATCTAAAAGTCTCTTGAGATTGTAGAGTTCAGCATAAACATTTGGAAGCTCAGAATATAAAGTACGCTTTTTATTTTTCATCTTCCTCCTTTCTCTCCTTGGGTTAATATTTAATATATCCACTCTTTTATTTTTTTTTTCCCTAGCAGTTATGAGAGCTTTAGGCCTAACCTCTTGTTGAACCTTCCCTTTCAGTACCATTTCAGCAATAAATTAAAAAAATCTAGCATTTTTGCTGTTTTTTTTTTCCACTGATGATAACATTCCCATGGCTATTAATGCATATATAACACAGATGCTATAGAAGGAAAAACGGTGCACAAAACGGTTCATTAAACCTAATTGCGAGAATTATTTTTAGCCCCAATTCTATGCATTTAAGCTAAAAACAAACAAAAAAGTTAGTAAAGTCCAGCAGAGCTGACAGTGCCAGAAAAGAAGAGCTGATAGAAGGGTTTGTAATGTGACACAGCTAAACTCCGCTGCCCTGGTCCCCACACTGACTCATGCAGGAGGTTAGACCAGGAGATCAGGACTGGATCATTACATCTCACACACTAAAAGAAACCCGCTCTTATCTATTGTGTGGGCATGATCTTTACTTTGACTGTTGCTACCTGTCTACGATTGGTCAGCATCATACAGGGAGAAGAAGTCCACGTCCCCCGGTGAAAACTCTGATCAAATGTCAAATACTTTGATTTCTAATATTTCCACAAGGGAGTAAATTAAAAACAAACAGAAAATCTTTATTTCGTTCTGTAGCCACTATTACATCCTGTGTCCAATTCAACATGCATAATTTGGTGGAAGGTCCTCTTTAAGGCTACTTTCACACATCAGTTTTTGGCATCAGGTACAATCCGGCGTGTGCTTGATGCATTGATCCGGCACAGAATATGCAAAAACAGATGCGCCTGATCCTTTTTTTTTTTTTACGGAACCGGTATACCTAATCCGTCAAAAAAACGGATCTGGCGCATCCGTTTTTGCATTCGTTTCATCCGTCTTTTTGTTGGACCCGTTTTTTTTTTCAATAAATTTGAGCATGCTCAGTTTACAAAAACGGATCCGGTGGCCGCATCCGTTTGACGCATTACATCGGATCCGGCGTCCATAGGCTTCTATTGTAAATCACGTCGTATCGCACCAGATCCGGCACGATGTGGTTTTTTGTCAGACACAAAAAACGTTACAAGAGACGTTCCATCCGGCCGCCGCATTAGCCAATTACGACGGATCCGGCAAAAGCTCGATGCAACGCAAGGCCATCAGGCACAATCCGGCACTAATACAAATCAATGGGGATAAAACGGATCCAGCGCCGGATCCGTTTTTTTCCGGATTGTGCCTGATGGAAAAAAACTGACGTGTGAACGTAGCCTAAAGGGTTTTCTACTAAATAGATGTTTATGATTTTCTTACAGATAGGTCATCCATATCTGATTGGTTTGGTAGGCAGGGGCGATCAGCTGTTACTAGCACCAGTCAGATGTGTACAGTATATGGAGCAGACCATGGGGGTGTCGGACCCCCATCGATTTGATATTGATAACTGGAAGCTGTTCAGTTTCTCTGTTGAAAACCCCCTCATACATCATTCCACATCGTTTGTTAAAGTCACATGCTCTTCTATCAGCTACCATCCTACGGATTTCACTGTGGCGGGGGAATGGCATAGAAAGATTCTTATTCAAGGGGGCATGGCTTAAATGAGAATGGAAATGGCATAGACCATCACAACATAGTATGTGTGACAAACTACCACTGGGTGTCACCAGAAACACTTAGTGACAGGGACGTCCAACAAACTGGAGGTCAGGAGCAAGGAGGTCAAGTCTGGAACACAGGGATGAAGCAAAGCCGAAGGTCAGGAGCCAGGAAGTCATGTAAGGTACATAGGTGGGAAGCAGAGGAGAGTTCAGGGTACAAGCCAGAGGTCAGAAGCCAGGAAGACATGAAAGGCACACTGGGGAAAGCGGGTCTGAGATCGGGGTATAAGCCGGAAGTCAGGAGACGGGGAACAATGTCAGAGTCAGGGACACTGGGGGAGAGGGAAAACAACAGGTCCAGGGTAGGCGAACAAGATCAAAGCACAACCGGGAGTCAGAGCACTTACTGCAGGCAGGAACTACGACTGGCGGCGTTCCAGATGAGGTTGCTCCCTAATGAAGCAGAGCAATCACCCGGAACGAGGCACCTGGAAAGAGGTCCCTCCCAACACCAGCGCAGGAACCATGGACGGGAACCACCCATCCATCGGCGCAAAATACAAAACAGAACACCAGTTCTGCTGGAGAGCAGAGCATCGCGGGCGGATCAGAACCATGACCGTATGACTGCGAGTAACACACATACTAAAAATTGTGTATTCTAGCCATATTAGTCCTGAAGAAGACCTCCTCCCAGTTTTAATGTCATCCAAATCACCGCACCTTTTGGCACAATGATGATTAGTAGTGAAGCATTTCTCTGCCTCTATGGAAAATTCTAATACCCGCCGGTCAGATGTGAATATTTTTGTGATGTTGTAGAACAGATTATTCACATCCGTCAGTTTCATTTTCTCAGGGGTTGGGGGGCTTTAGGCATATCTTCTATCCCCTTATCCCATATATGCAGCCATATTGGTGCAGGTGGCAGAGCAAAGTACAAGAAATGCCTGTCTCCATTATACAAGGTGCTATGGGTTCCTCTAGTTTTGGCTGATTGCACGCTCCGCTTCCTCAAGCAGATAACTGTTCTTTTTCTGTAGATAGATTTAGGAACACTGACTGCCAGCAGCGCCCCGCCGCGTCCTCGCAAAATCAAGGTCATTCTTTGTGTTTATTTTCTGGTGCACCACCTTTGTAGAGATAATGTCAGGAGAGGCAAAGCTGCCGGAGGCATGATAAGGAGCCGGCCAGCAAGATCTCTCTGATGTCTGCATCTACCAAACTGTGCAATTAATTAAAATTAGTTCCTAAAATACCTAAAACGTGAGACTTCTATTCCTCCGTGTCACACAGATTTCTTTTTCTCTGGCGAGTCACATTTTTCTTCCGTTTCAAGACACACCGCGGCATCATTTTGTTGAGCGCTAATGGAAAATGTCAAGAAAAAAAAAAAATTGTAATTCATTTTATCTACTTCTGGGTATAAATTAGAATCTGGTTCCAGATTTTGTGGCTTAGAAAAAAAATATTAATATATTAAAGACACATACCTTAGTCATTGAAGATTTAGACATTTGGCTAATTGTTTGCGTTTGTCCTCAATATAGAATATTTTGCAGTTTTATTAATGAAAATCGGTTAGTAAGATGAACCCTTTCGCCCTTAGACATAAATGTCAACATTCAGGTGTTTAAAATAAAATTAAACACCTTCATATATCTTCTATCTGCTGCTGCATTCCTGAGTTCTAAACGTCTCATTTGCTTATGACTGAAAACACTTGGGTGTGACGGAGCACTTCCCAATCCGCTGCCTCCAGACGTTGTATCCCCGTCCGGCGCCAGCCTTTTTAGCTTGATTGATAGCTCTCTGTTGGATATCCTTGCCTATGAGGTACATGAAAATGGGTGCTCTGTGCTGTCTGTGAGGATGAAAACAAAAATATTCAATAAAACAAGGATAATAGGCAGTTTAATATTAACACATTTCAGAGTCATCCAACTTTTTCATCAGGGGGGAAAAAAAACCCCCAAAAACCTTGTCTGGCACTTGAAGTCACACACAGTGAGATATCAAGCTAAAAAGGCTGATGCTGGTTGGGGAATCAAGAACCCACTGCCTTCTGACACTAAGTGCTCCGTCATCCCCAGAGAACTTTAGAAATGGGAATGCTATTTACTAAGGAATGCAGCAACAGATAGAAGATTGAAAGGAGTACAAGGATTTACAGGTCACAGACTTGCATGTCCATATACGTGTTTGTGAGGGGTTGAGCATACCAACAGAGAATATTTCCACCAAGTAAATCCTATCAATTTGTGCCCTTAGGTCTTGGTTAAAAATGCATGTGAACCGCCCCCGTGTCAGTGGCCGAGCCGCCCGGATCCGGAGCCGCGGTGGCTCGAGGGGTCTCCGGACCCGGGTGGGGGGGGCCACGCGGACACGCGAATTCAAAAAGGGGGAAATATGTACAGGGGGGAATGGGAAGTTCGTGACGCCAGCCACGGTGCGTGGCAAGATGAAGTACCACCGCTGCTGTTGGGGTGCCCGGTGGCGGTGGTATGGCAGCAAGGTGTCTTACCCATCCGTGGGTAGGGGGGGTTTGCCGCGGGAGCCCAGTGATGGTAGTGAAGGGGTGCCGTGGGGTAGGACAGGGTTTTCTGCATACTCAGTCCAAGAATACCGACACCGACAACTTGTAAAGCAGAATTCTGAGCAGCGCTGCAGCAGGGAGGGAGCACGCGTGGATCCGTGCCCCTTGGTGTTGCTTGTTAGCCTGTGACCTTTTCCGTGGCACTTTCTTTACTCTTTGGACCCTGTAGTGTGAAACTAGTCGGGTCCCGCTCACCCGTATGGCTAACGGCGTGAGCTTGCTCTCAGGGTTCACGCTAGGGATTTTCTGGACTAGATACTGGGAAGGTCCTATCGCATCGTTGGGCTAGTACCCAGATTTTGGAGCGGGTGGAGGATGAATCTTAAAGACTTCACCCTCGTCTGGTAAATTACCGGGCTGCGTGAAGCTTCTTCCCGGCCTAGGGTCCACGTACCCAGTTGTGCCCTGGCCCCTGCCCGGAGATGTCTCAAAGCCGCCGGCTACCCTCCTCGGCAGATCCATGCCCCTTGACACGATCCCCTGCGACCGGGGTTCCAGCTCCTACCAGGCCCAGACCAACATCTGCCACCTAGTATTAACAGGGAGCCCAGCTCCTGACCTCCTCTCGCTTCTCCTCTCCTCACAATTCTCCTTCTTTAACACTTCTGACTCCCCCTTACCAACTCCCAATTGGGTGGCCCTATTCCCTTCAGGCCCCCCCCATGGCGTGTCTGGTGGGTGTGGTGCAAAGTGTTCCTAGGGTTTCGACTGGCTCTGCTCTTAGCAACACTGAAGGACAGGGATCCGTAACCGAGGACTTGGATACTGTGCTGGAGGGCAGATTGCACAATACCCTGTGACGACCTAATAGCAGCATGTGTGACGCCCTGGCCTGTTTAATTGAGAAAGCTGGATCAAAACCAATACAGCTGCCATTACAGATCTTATAGCGCTTTTGCACCAAAAAAACTTTCAAAAAGCCCCAAAACTTTCATAATCAGCTAATCATCTTTGGCAGAGTACCGGCACCCAGGAAAAGTATTGGCGACACCACTCTTCATTAATATTTGTATTGAATCCTCTAGAGCAGTGTTCCCCAACGTCCATCCTCCAGGCCCACCAACAGTGGATGTTATCAGGGTTTCCTTAGTGTTGCACAGGTCATAATTCCATCACGTGTGCAATACTAAGGAAATCCTAAAAACATGCATTGTTGGTGGCTCATCCATTCAGATGGAGCCTGCCAGTCATGCACTCACCACATGCCATATCCCTGTACACAGAGGGAGGTCCACCGCAGCGACTCCACTCTATTATCAGATGCAAAGAGCCACCCTCCGGAGGACAATTGCTATCACCATATACAGTGGGGAAAATAAGTAGTTGATCCTGCCGATTTTGCAAGTTTTCTGTACTTTTTATGAAGTACACTTTAATGTGAAAGAAGAAAAATCCAGAAAATAATTTGCATTTTATTGCATTAAATAACTATTTGATACAATAGAAAACAGAACTTAATATATTTGGAAGAAACCTTTGTTTGCAGTTACAGAGGTTGGACGTTTCATGTAGATGTTGACCAGGTTTGCACACACTGCAGCAGGGATTTCGGCGACTCCTCCATACAGATCTTCTCCAGATCTTTGAGGTTTTGGGGCTGTCACTGGGCAACATTGAATTTCAGCTTCCTCCAAAGACTTTCTATTGGGTTCAGGTCTGGAGACTGGCGAGCCCTCTCCAGGATCTCCAGGATCTTGAAATTCTTCTTACAGAGCCGCTCCTTACTTGTCTTGTGTTTTTCAGGTCATTGTCCTGCTGGAAGACCTAGCCACGACCCATCTTCCATGCTCTTACTTAGGGAAGGAGGTTGTTGGCCAAAATCTCGCGATCCACAAGGCCATCCATCCTTCCTTCAGTATGGTGCCACCGCCCTACACCTTGGAAGCAGCTTATCTGTCCTGAGAAGAAAAGGATCAGGTGATGAAATTCCAACTACCAGATCCCACTCTCCTTTGACATCAACTGTTGTGCATTGGGAGGGAATAGGGGGTGCCTCCTGCCTTTCCCACCCCAAGAAATGGGTCACTCGGTACATTAGAAATCGGCAGATTCAAAGGAATCTATTAGTGAATGAGATTTTTGTCTCCTCGAAATGCAGTACTCCAGAGACCACTACCAACTCCATTGAACATGTTAGTAAATTCATTCCTCTGCAGAATATTACTCTATAGCAAGACAGCATTCTCACTATACATTACAGAAGACCTGTCACTTGCTCAAAAAAATTGGGTCAAATACCTTGTAAATATTCCAGAGATCCCAGTGTTCTGAGTCTTTTCTCTTTTTTTGCGCTATATATTTACATTTGGGTTTTTTTTTTGGTTTGCAGTGTGAGGAAACACAAAGTTGGACCGCACGATCAGAGATATCACAGAGTACTCGGCAACTGATCTATATGTCCAAAGGCCGCTTTACACGCTACGATTTATCTGACGATATGCATCGGGGTCACGGTTTTCGTGACGCACTTCCGTCGTTAGCGACGTCGTTGCGTGTGACACCTACGAGCGACTCCGAACGATCTTAAAAATAGCGAAAATCGTTGATACGTCGTTCAGTTTCAAAATATTGTTCGTCGTTTCGAACGCAGCAGACATATTGCTACGTTTGACACCCTGCCAATGATGAAAACATGGTTAGTGCGTCCGTCATCAGCGACGCGGGCGTGTCATTACGAGCAATGCTCCACGCCTCCTCCGCTCTGATTGGTGGTTTCAACTGCGCTCTGATTTGGCAGCCAAGGTTGATAAGGCGGACACAAAGTTTCATTGATGTCCTTTGTGGCTGCCCGCGATCCTGTGTGCGTTTCATTACAGAGCTCTGCTGTGACGTGTGTGTTATTTCATTTTCGGCTACTATCTTTTGTCCTGGTTGATTGCATCTTTTGGGTAGGTTCATTATTTATTTTTTTTTAAATGACTTTTAGACCTTGTTTTTGTGCATACTTCCGCAGTAAAAAAAACCCACTGAGCCCTATCCTGCATTGTTCACATGTTCATATACCTGTAAGCACATGTTGGCCGCATTTTTTTTTTTTTTATTAAAAAAAAAAAAAAATCTTGGAGAAGGCAGAAAGGCGTAAAGGATGCCACACACAAAACATATCACGCGTGCGGCACCGGTGGTTGCGTCACACGGGGCAGCCGCAAATGTGGCCTTTTATGTCACAGAAAACAATCACGTTACAGAAGACCGGAGGAGATTCTGACAGTATGGAAGTTGGGGCGTGTAGAGGGCGAGGCAATCACATGCCAGGGTGTATGATATGGACAATTATACGCCTCTGACGTTGCCGGAATCGTTGTGAGGAATGCTGTGTGACGGTGTCCACACAACCGCCTTGGTCAAATAATATATCGCTGATTGACGTAGCATCGTTTGTGAGATGGGTACGTGTGACCGCTACAAAACGACCTATGAGCAATCTCGGCAAATCGTAGCACCGATCGGGGCGTGTCAGATCGCTAACGAGATCGTTGTGTGTAAAGCGGCCTTAAGTCTTAGACACTGTTGGGCTCTGATTGATAGCATCTGGAAGAGGGGTGTAAGCATTGCCCCAGTGAAATACTCTGAAGAAACACACAGTTGGACTGTAAGCAGAAATTTCACATACTGCACTCCAGGAGAAACAAAAGATGCCGTTATTCACAGCTTGGCAGCGTCCTAGACTGCTTGATCACCCGATTGGCAGCATTTGAGAGGGAGTGTTGAAAGCGTAAACCCCCCCCCCCAAAGAAAAGGCTCTGAAGAATCACACAGCTGAGCTGCAAAGCAGAGATTTCACATACTGCGCTCCAGATGACACAAATGTGAATCTCTTTCAAACAGAACAAAAGATGCTGGTCATCACAGCTCGGCAGTGTCCCAGATTGCTAGTTACTGAGCATAATTACCGTAGCAGTGTGAAAAGCGTACACCCTCCAGAGAAGACTAAAGAAACACCCAATTGGACAACAAACAGAGATTTCACATACTGCGCTCCAAAAGCAACAAATGTGAATATCTCAGCAATAGAACGAGGCAGCGCAAAACAGAAAAGAGCAGCTGAACCAGGGGAAGTCAAAGTTTTACAACATACTTACAGTAACTTTTTTTTTTTTTTTAGCACGTAACTGTTGCTCTTTAACAGACACAGAGATCACAGCAAAGATACAGAAGTAGTCGATATAGGTTACACCTAAAAAGTTAATATGGTACTGGGTCTATTAGCTGCACAGAACTATCATATATTATCAGAATGTGGACGTGTAATCAGGATCCATCTGGAGGCAGCTTTTTTACAAAGATCGCATTTTGGAAAATATGTTCTAGCACTTCCAGAAAATAAGGAGGTTCTACAGGAATCGATAAAAGCCGAATCTTGAAGCCAGAAGCAACTTGCTGCATCATTGAACCGTTCCACTAAACTTTCTATGAACTTTGCATCAAGACCCGTTACTGCAGCATCGATCCATCGCCACCTAGTGGTGAATATAAGAACATGCCATAGACAAGTGATCCTAGAAACTATCCAATAGAAGCTGTACAAAAACAGAAGTGTATGCTTTTACCTGGCGTGGTAAATGCTTATCAAAAATTTTGGAGAATGTGAGTTGTTTGTGTTTTTTTAACTATTATTGTTGTTGTCCAAATGCAGTAAATGACATTAAAAAATAATGATCCTTACTCATTAGGTCTCTTACTTGCTCATACGGTCGCCGTTTGTTCGGCGGGTCAGGTGCACCATTCTTGCAACCAATGCAGCCAATCACTTCCTTTAGCAATGATGCTTCCACATACTGCATGGCACCTTCGAGGTCATGGATCGCCTGCAGTGGTCATGTGCACTGGAGTGGGATTGTTGGATTAAAGGTGTGAGCAATGTTTTTTTTTCTATTTAGCAATAATTCCTGTTCCTAGGCAACTTTGTTAAAAATCCCTGACCGATAAACTAGGCCTCATTTATCAAAAAAACTTTTTTTTCCTTCTTAAGAAAAAAAAAACAACCCCTCATAAAATGAAAGCTAAAATTGTGATTAGTTGCAAAGAAAAAAAAATAAAAAAAATAAAAAAATAAAATGATATTTTAAACACTTGCTAAACCTGCTCCCTTGTCTTATAATTGAGCTCAACCTCTAACAGTGTGAGGTACAGCTCCCTCTAGTGGTGGCTGCAGGCAGTTAAAATGTGGTTATTTTATTATACCTCTATGCAGTGGATTTGGACTTCTTTGGAAAAGCGAAGCTCTGACTATAAAGCTCTTAAGATATGTTGAGCCTGTTAGATTCTTTTTGAAATGAAAATTACCTCTACAATATGTTTTATATCAATCACCAAGTTTTTGCTATCCCATCAAAGAACTACATAATGTAGAGGCAGAGACCCTGATTCCAGCAATGTATCAACTTATTGGGCTTCTTACTGCAGTTTTAATAAAATCTCAGTTTTATCAATTGCAACTCTGCTAGTCTTCTGACCGATGGGCTCCTGCTATACAATCCTTGGTATCTCGTTGTGATATGGTGGGTTGGGTATCATTTTGTGTATGTTCATATTTATATTAGGAGTTTTGCCTTGTTGATACTGTGTACAGTTGTCCCTCGCTATACTGCGGCTCACTTATTGCGGATTCACTGTATTGCGGGTACCAGGAGCAAGCGGCAGCAGTGGAGTGGGGTCACAGGAGGCAGGGGTGGTGGTGGAGCAGAGCTATGCTGCAAGCGGTGCTGCGGGTGTCCCAGATGCTTGCTGTGGGCGGTGGCAGGAACATCCAGAAACGGTCAGCGGTGTGGGCGTCATAGATATGGCGCGTGCGCAGATTGAGCTTTTGGCTCAATGATGACCCAATATCTCATCTGCGCATATGCCACCTTCAGGCATCATTTTCCTTGAGTCCACTGCTGGAAGATCAGCTGAACGCGGGGCATACGCTGATGAGATCTCAGTTAGCCAATCTGCGCACACGCTGACTCCAGGCGACATTATTTGAAACTGGCATTGCCGACATTTTCAGGATGGCCCCTGCCTCACCGTCCGCAGCGCACAGTCCGGTGAATTTTCCCTGTAATCATTCTCCACCTCCCACCCAGTAAGATATTTGGCTTATAAGATGCACCCCCCTCTTTTCCTTCTAATTTTTTGGGAGGAAAAGTGCATCTTATAATCTGAAAAAATACAGTTAAATAAGTAAATATAACTCCACTACTTCGAGGTTTTCACCTATCGCGGGGGTCTCTGGAACATAACTCCAGCGATAGGAGAGGGATCCCATCTTCTCCAGAGTCTTTATCAACTTAGCTCAGTTAAAATCTGCATGCCTTTTTGATTAACCCCTGCTGACATTTTCCAACTGTCCATTTATTACTCCCCTGCTCTGCAAAATACTGAAAATCACCCCCTGTAGTACCTCTGTCCCCAGGTCTGGGAGAAAGGAGCCTGAAAACCATCCAAACTGCCTGCTTACCCCAAGGTATATGGATTGGGCCTGAGAAGGACAAGAGGACAGTAAGATTCATCCTTTGTGGGACGCGGATGCTACGGCCAGAATCCCAGAGAGTCCTAGCTTAATCATGGCAGCGTCTATGAGACAGCTTACATGATTAACCTGTAAGTAAAAGTGAACACATGCACCGAAAAATCCTTTATTTTAAATAAAATAGCAAAAAAGCCCCCTCTTTCACCATTTTATTAACACCCCCAAATACACAGCTCCGGCGTAATCCACAGAGGTCCCACGACGCTTGCATCCGGCCGCGTCTGACACATACTCAATACAGCCTCGTAACGAGACTGCAGAGGTAACTACAGGTCATTTCTCAGTCGGTAATGTGAACACATTACCGCTCGCGAGAACTGCAGTGTGTCCTCACAGGGACTCTATCTATTGATTATGTATCCTTCTATCTATCCCTCTATCTATAGCAGGAAAAAAAATGACCCTTTTTTTCTTTCAAATGTGCTTTATTGCATTTAATGCATTAAAACACATGTACCAATCTGCGGAAAAACCGCATCAAAACGCAACAGAATGCATGCGGACTTCGGTGCGTTTTTTTACATTTTTTTCCCGCGTGAGCGGAAATCTTTCAGAGCCTGCAGAATTTTCTTAAGAAAATTCCATTTTCTAGTGCGCACAGGCCTTAAAACGGTAACTGCCTTTATGTAATACTCTACTATATCATATGCTCACCTACACGTTGATTGCAGTGTAATCGCACTCTTCTGTAGATCTGCAACAACTTATAAAGAAATATATACACTTAACATATACATTTAACTTAAAACCTTATTCCATAAAAAAAAAAAAACAAAAAAAAAAACCAAGACACATGAGGGAGTGTTTAACCATTTTATTTATGGTCTGTGTGCTCTAATATTCAGACCAGGCCTAGGGCAGCTCATCATATATAAGAACATTTCCAGTTGCACCAAGCCGGCTTGGTAATCTTCATTTTAATATTAACATACAAACCAAAATAAAAAAAAAAAAAAAAATGAATCCCATTAAACTTCTGGCTCCAATTTTAAATACTTTTGACATACAATAATTTAATTAAAAAAAAAAAAAAAAAAAAAAAAATGTTGAAAATAAAATTCAAAACAGACAGGTAACACTCACAGTAAATTGGAAATACTCAAAAAAATTAAAAAAAAATTAAAAAACAGTAGAATTTGCACGAGCTTAACCCCTTCCCTGCTGAAGAGGATCCAGGTGCATTCAGTCTATGTTTAGGAATGGTATATAATTGGCCTATATATAAGAAGAGGCCCAAGCTACATAGTCATAATGTATTATAAAAGCAGACTGTCAACCTTATATTTTTTTTTCTCTTTTTTTTTTTCGTCATTTTAAAATAGCGTTACAACAATTAGTGACATTTCACAGCTAGCAAGCGTGCAAATGATTAACAGATATACATTATACATTCTGGAGATGTCAAATAAAAAAAAACAAACAAAAAACAAAAAAAACCCATACAGTGCATACTGCTCTACTCCGCATCCAACTAGATCTAGGATATGTTTGGTCAAAGCTATAAATTCTGCATATAAGATGTGGCGGGGGCGTCTGATAGAGCCGGGCGTCCAGCTGGAGATTGAGATCTTAGCGCTCCTTTCATTGCCTCTATATATAGGGTGACATTTTTAGTAAGGATCAGCCCCCACAAGGATATCATTTCTATATACGAATGATCCACCACAGGCAATTCTGAAGGATAATCACGGAAGGAGACTGTGTGTCCTGAGGAAGGACACATTTGGCTTCATACAGTAATTGGCTTAGTCATTGACTTTTTTCAGTAGACGACATATTGTAATTTTTAAAAACAAAAAAAAGCCATAACTAATCAATTTTATAAAGAAAAAGACTGATGGCACTTCCTAACACGCAAGTGTGAACAGGTGCATACTGAGCATGAGATATATTATAACAAAGACAGTTGCTCTCTGAAATACTAAGATATGTTAACAATGAACATAGGAATATAGACCTGCATTACTGTTAAGAAAATGCACTTTTCCTCTCAAAAAGCTTATAATCCGAATGTAGCTTACCGGGAGGAGGTGGAGAGGGATAAAAGGAGGCAGGGGCAATGCTGCAGGCACTATGCTGCTGGGGATGCATGCGCTGTGCTGTGGTGGTTGTGCTGGGGGCTTCAAATAATTGTGCCTGGAGTCTGTGCATGCGCAGATGGAGCTCTTGGCTCAAGATCTCATCTGCGCATGTGCCGCCTCTAGCCCACTGATCTCCCAGCAGCGGATGTAAGGAAAATGGCACCCGGAGGTGGTGCATGTGCAGATGAGATCTCGGCGCCTCATTGAGCAGATAGCGCAATCTGTACACGCGCCAACTCCATTTCTTTGAAGCCCGCACCGTCAAAAGTATCAGGATTTTGCTTATTTCAGAGTGCCAGCAGCGAGCATCTGGGACACCCACCTCTGTCTCCTGTGACCCCGCTCCAACCACCCCCCCCCAGTAAGACATCACCAGATTATAAGACTGACCCCTTTTTTTTTCCCCCCTCTAAATTTGGGGTGCGTCTTAGGCTACTTTCACACTTGCGTTAAACGACATCCGTTGCATTGCGTTGTGTGACGGATGCATCGGATGCGTTGCATATAGTGGCACAACAGATGCAACGGACCGTACAAAATAACGCAATCAGTTATAGGTTTTTTTTTTCTTGATTTTACACATCTGGGCATGCGCAGTTCTGTAAAGACGGTTGCATTAACGGAATCTGTCAAATGACGGATTCTAACGGCATCCACCACCATAGGCGTCCATTATAAAAACAACGGACGCCGACGGAATCCTGCAGGTTGCATTTTTTTTAAAAACTCTGCCAAGCGCAGAAAAACGCTACATGCAGTGTTCCATCCGCCAGGCGGATGCAGAGCAGCGTCTGCTGACGGATGCAACGCAAGGCCATCCGTTGCTATTAGAAGTCTATGAGGAATAAAACTGTTTCCTGCAACAGTTACCGTAATTCCTCAAGGCGGCGGATAGCAACGGAAGCCGTCCAACGCAAGTGTGAAAGCAGTCTTATAAACAAAAAAATACGATTATATATATATATATATATATATATATATATATATATATATATATATTTTTTTTTTTTTTTTTTTTTTTTTTTTTTTTTTAAAAAATCAAGATTCTTAGCATTTCAATAGGGGCCAAAAGCCAACATCAAGGCGTATTTCTTATACGCCTTGACATTGGCTGTTGGGCTCACATAAAACTGGCCTTTTTTTATATGCTAAGTATCTCATTTTTTAGATGTATTTTCTTAGAAGAATGCATATATTCCTATATTCATTGTTAACATAACATTTCAGAATGCAACTATGAATTGTATAGATCGTCTTCAACTACTCGCTTACCAAGAGCAAATGCCCTATTAGATCTTGTTAAAAAAAAAACAAAAATGTGTTATGTAATTTATTCAATCATCTACATAGGAGAAAAGTCATCCGAACACACAGATTTTGGCAGTACCGGTCTCTCGACTAAACCAGTCAGATGTCAGAGGAATGATAGATTGAGGGTGTTAAACTTTAGAGATAAGCTGCCACTAGAGGCATCTTGCAGTGACTTACACCCCTTCTGCCTGTTATTAACACATGCATGCTCATCCAAAACGAGCAAGCAAATGTTTGGAGGCATGTTCAGATGAAATATTTTTTTTCCATATTTTGACATAAAAACCACAACCTGCACCACCCTATGTCCTATGACTTGGCAGCCTTTACAGAACGCAAGTCCTAACCCAACCTGCTGGGTTATCTGTGTATAGACCAGACGACGCGCTAAATACTGAACAGTACAGTCCATCTTTGCTCTTGATAGACAACCAAATATCAACTTGTGATGGAAGATAAGAGGCAGCATAATATAATACAAGACACATGTATACAAAAATACATCAACCTGACAAACACAGCTTAATCGTTCACTTACAGCCAAAGGAAGAGAAAAACACACAGATTCATAAACCATGAACATCTGGGTCAGTGCACATGTAATGCCTACAAAATAAATCTCAAAAGCAAAGATAATACATTTTATCTTAAATAGGAATGAGTCGGCCTTTATCCATCAAAACATTCAGTGTTATATTTGGAAGAAAATGGTCTGGGATGAGTTTGGTCTATAATATCAATAATACTCAAAAGACCCCACATGGTTTTCTTGATGCATCCGTCAATCACACTCACATACTAGGCACATAGCACCATGGTGCAGACCGAGGGCACCTTACTACTGTAGTGGACGTAGCTTCAAGCCAATGGTAACACTTGTCAGACTTTGGAAAGGTCTCAAAGTGGTAATAAGTAGTGAAAAATAGACAAAGCTGAAGACGAGGGGTGTACGGAGGGGACAATTTCTAAAACATTTCTGTATTTTACCGGTAGAATCAGGAAACAACCCAATATGAATTAGGCCTTCTAGATTTCCTGATGACAAGTAGGGTTTGGGCAAGGGGATAATTTCCCCTCTGACGTCCGAGATAAGGGACATCAGCGGCATCTGCTCATTGCCCCCTTAAGATTCCATAAAAATTATGGAGCTGGTCAACCACATAATGTACATGTTGGCTTCCTGACATAAGATAGGTATGTTTAATTAGAATTCTTGACACCCCTTAGAAAAAAAAACACGTTTGCAGCACCTCAAGAAGATCCTTGCATGTGGCCAAGCAAAGTGGGACGCACGTCAAGGCCAAGGAGTCCACTTGATACAAGACATACCAAAGCCAAAAAAATGGACAGCATCCCAAAAGGTGAAGAACTCAATCCATCCTCTTTATTCTGTCATAACAGCCGATGTTTCGAACAGATATAGGTCTTTCTCCAGCATAATGAAGACCTGTAACAGATGACGTTTCGAACTGCTATGACAGAATAAAGAGGATGGATTGAATCCGTCACCTTTTGGGATGCTGTCCATTTATTGGCTTTGCTGTCATAACAGCCGATGTTTTGACCTCATAGGTCTTTCTGCAGCATGATGAAGACCTATATCAGGTTGAAACGTCGGCTGTTAGAATAAAGAGGATGGATTGAATTCTTCACCTTCTGTGATGGTGTCCATTTTATTGACTTCCTGGAGAAAATTCTGGGGTGTCTGGCAGTGGTTTTCTGTTCCTTCTCCTATTGCCAAGCAAGCACGGTGTTGAAGGACGAGAAAGCTGCCGATAGTAACAGGGTACCAAACGCTCGTTCTAAGACCCATGGGCTCCTTTAGGCATATCTTGAAGGTTATAACAATTCTGTAACAAGCATAGTTTATATTAACGAGACAATCCAGCATCAGTCGGCTAATTCAGTCGTCCACCATGTGGCACGTAGTCATTTATTTCATGACAATATGAAGGCATACTTGTTACTCTTCCCAAAAGAGGCTTCTAATGACCACTTCAAGTCTCAAAGGCCGGTTATACACATCCATAAAACACCGACCATGCTCGCATCGCAATACCCGGGCCTGACCGCCGGTCTCTTGACCCAACCATAACATAGGCTTGTATCTCTGGCGGCAAGTAGTGCAATCCTTAATTTTATCACTCTGAAGAGAGTCCTACAGTCCATAGAAAACTATGGTGGGGTAAAGTAGTACACTAAAATTTTGGGATCCTGCCAAACATCCGAAAAGCCAAAGTGGCAAAACCAAGATTAACATAAATCTTCTTGAGTAGTTTCTGAATACATTTTTGGCTTTGGAAAAACATACAGCACCAATCATATACAGCACTAAAAAATACCCTGTGCGGGAACATTACACAAGGTAACTCTTAAAAAGTTTCTATTTGACTCTTTGCAATCTCATGAAAGTAATACTGCTATAAAAATGGTAACATAACAAAAACATACAAAAAACAGATTCACACATTGATACTGTATATTAAAACGCATCTGGCCAAGAGTTAAACATCTGCAAGTCAAACATTATAATAAAGGGATAATTACTCAACACAAGCCAAATTTTATGTACTTTAGGTGTTATCTCCTGTAGTCACCGCCGCCCAAAATTATGCACAAAACAGGCAATATTCAGTGTTATTCGTTTACGTGGTATAAACCTGGATCGTCTATAGAGAGCAAAGAAGAGGAAAATAATTCAGAATTTGTTTCATGGAAGTAGAACAAAAATATATAAAAAATGTCAGATTATAAAAAAAGAAAAATACTAAAAATCACTCCAAAAACACCGAATAATATATACAGTACATACCAAAAGTTTGGACACACCTTCTCATTCCAAGAGTTTTCTTTATTTTCATGACTCTGAAAATTGTAGATTCATATTGAAGGCATCAAAACTATGAATTAACGCATGTGGAATGAAATAAAGTGTGAAACAGAAAATATGTCTTATATTCTAGGTTCTGTAAAGTAGCCACCTTTTGCTTTGATTTCTGCTTTGCACACTCTTGGCATTCTCTTAATGAGCTTCAAGAGGTAGTCACCGGAAATGGTTTTCCAACAGTCTTGAAGGAGTTCCCAGAGATGCTTAGCACTTGTTGGCCCTTTTGCCTTCACGCTGCAGTCCAGCTCAACCCAAACCATCTCGATTGGATTCAGGTCTGGTGACTGTGGAGACCAGATCATCTGGCGTAGCACCCTATCACTCTCCTTCTTAGTCAAATAGCCCTTACACAGCCTGGAGGTGTGTTTGGGGTCATTGTCCCGTTGAAAAATAAATGATGGTCCAACTAAACGCAAACCGGATAGAATAGAATGCAAGATGCTGCGGTAGCCATGCTGGTTCAGTATGCCTTCAATTTTGAATAAATCCCCAACAGTGTCACCAGCAAAGCACCCCCACACCATCACACCTCCTCCTCCATGCTTCACGGTGGGAACCAGGTATGTAGAGTCCATCCGTTCACCTTTTCTGCGTCGCACAAAGACACGGGGGTTGGATCCAAAGATCTCAAATTTGGACTCATCAGACCAAAGCACAGATTTCCACTGGTCTAATGTCCATTCCTTGTGTTCGTTAGCCCAAACAAGTCTCTTCTGCTTGATGCCTGTCTTTAGCAGTGGTTTCCTAGTAGCTATTTTACCATGAAGGCCTGCTGCATAAAGTCTCCTCTTAATAGTTGTTCTAGAGATGTGTCTGCTGCTAGAACTCTGTGTGGCATTGACCTGGTCTCTAATCTGAGCAGCTGTTAACCTGCGATTTATGAGGCTGGTGACTCTGATATACTTATCCTCCGCAGCAGAGGTGACTCTTGGTCTTCCTTTCCTGGTTTTTGCCACTGCACTTGGGGACACTTTCAAAGTTTTCCCAATTTTTAGGACTGACTGACCTTCATTTCTTAAAGTAATGATGGCCACTCGTTTTTCTTTACTTAGCTGTTTTTTTCTTGCCATAATACAAATTTTAACACCTCTATTCAGTAGGACTATCAGCTGTGTATCCACCAGACGTCTGCACAACACAACTGATGGTCCCAACCCCATTTATAAGGCAAGAAATCCCATTTATTAAACCTGACAGGGCACACCTGTGAAGTGAAAACCATTTCCGGTGACTACCTCTTGACGCTCATCAAGAGAATGCCAAGAGTGTGCAAAGCAGTAATCAAAGCAAAAGGTGGCTACTTTGAAGAACCTAGAATATAAGACATATTTTCAGTTGTTTCACACTGTTTTGTTAAGTATTTCATTCCACATGTGTTAATTCATAGTTCTGATGCCTTTAATGTGAATCTACAATTTTAAGAGTCATGAAAATAAAAAAAACTCTTTGAATGAGAATGTGTGTCCAAACCTTTGGTCTGTACTGTATGTACACAAAAATGTGAGACTTTTCAAAAAGTCACAATTGATAAATTCAGCCGTAAAATATCTGGAAACCTCAAATCCCACCAACAATTATGAATGGGAAAAAAAAAAATTGGAGTCTTGCATAAATTATTGAAAGGGGTTGTCTTGTCTTATTTTTTCAGTCCATAGACTGATAAAATAAACTGAGCTTTACTCGCCTGTCCCCAGGTCCTGTTTTTGTGCAGGCCTTTATTTATTGTCTGTAGTGTTGAAGTCACATTTACAACACTTGTAACCGCTGCAGCCAATCAGTAAAGGGGTATTCCCATGTCGAAGATCTTACCCAAATATACAGTAGGTGTAATAATAATATTAGCAAATTCCTCCCATTAGAAACGTAGTATAGTTCTCCTGATATAGCAATGTCTTAACCTCATGTGCAGGGCATTGCAGCCTAGTTGCTCGTGGTCATAACATGGATACCTATGCTATTGTAATGCCCTGCACTTAAGGTGACATAGCTAAACAGAAGAACTATACTACATTTCTGTCACCTTAAGTGCAGGGCATTACAATAACTTAGGTATCCATGTTATGACCACGAGCAACTAGGCTGCAATGCCCTGCACATGACGTTTCTGTCACCTTAAGTGCAGAGCATTACAATAGCTTAGGTATTCATGGTTATGACCACGAGCAACTAGGCTGCAATGCCCTGCACATGAGGTAAGACATGGCTATATCAGAAGAACTATACTACATTTCTAATAGGAGGTATTTGATATTATTAGTATTATTATTATACCTAATACATATTGGGACAAGATCTTAGAGATGGGAATACCCCTTTAACTGAATAAAAAGACGGGTGAAATATTGACTGCATCAGCGTAAAACCATGGAAGTGTTGATGCTACAAATAATTCTGAAACGTGGCCCCTTGTGGACGGACACCAACAATTTTAGAAAAAGTTGAAGAATGGATGTGGCATTTTATCGTCAAGCTTACAAAATGTATTTATTGCTTTCCACCATGATTAGAAGAAAGGAACATCCAGCAGGACGCCGCCGTGCAATGCCTTGCTGGATAATACAAGACAATTAAATTGTTGTAAATGGGTTATTGATCGGTAAACGCTCATTCCGCAGTCAGAAAGAAAATATGATTCTGGCGTCTCAGTAAGTAGATGTTAATATGATACCGGAGGAATCAAATCAAAATGTTATCCGGTGGAGCGCAGACACAATTATCCATTGCTTTAGTGTGCACTCGTCTCTGGAAAGAATATCATACTTCATATGTCGTATAAACTACTTTATCTTGTACAGATCCCAGGTCACAGAATGTGTTTAGTCTCCGCTATTCCCTGGACATCGGCAAGTTCAGAGAGATTTTGAGCTTAAATCATTCAGCATTCCCTGCTTATTCAGTGTCTGTATAGATTTAGCTGATGGATGACCCCTTTTAGGGAGTGTGCCGGTTAATGCTTTGTTGTTCTGAGAACTAGCAAGTTTTGTGAATGCAGTACATTACAGGCTCTGACCCCAGGTAAGGACAAGCGGAGTGCAGCAATAGGCCAAACTAAAAAGAAATAGAAAGTAACCAGGCACATTGCGTCTGATCTGGTTATAGAGAACGAGATGATGAGCAGATTGCTCTATAGTTTGTGGGAAAAGTTGCAACTTGTAACGCTGAAATCCAGCCTGCTCTTTGTATGCTGAAGTCCAGTGGGCGGTACTACTCGGTGGTAGTCCAGTGGCCGGTCCTACTCAGTGATTGACACCGCCCACTGGACTTGCATAACCAGCAAGAACTTCAAATCACTAAGTTAAAATTTATACAGACTATTCCACAAAACTACATAGGATGAAAACACCATCTAATAGCTCCACAGCCAACAAATATTCTAATTAAAGTATTAAAACGACTCAAATTTGTCCCCTAAAAAAAAAAGTTTGATCTCACATATGGCTATCAGGATTAAAAACATAGATGCTCTCATGAGTCCATAATGAGAAGAAAACTATCGCTAATATAAAAGGTGGGGAGAAAGAGGGAATTCCAGGTAAAATTAGCATGATGCGTTTCGAGCACAACTGCATAAGTTCTGCTCGAAACACGTCATGCTATTTTATTTTTTCCCATGGATTTGTTTGTGTTTTTTCTTTAAATGATGTCCAAATAATAAAAAAAAAAAAAAGTTAACGCTTCATTACCTGGAAGAATAATGGAATCTCCTCACTCTTCCATTTATCGCTGTGCCGCATCGGATGGATGAGCATCCACCAGGTTTGATTAGCCCCAAATCAATATGGATTTTTAAGCGTTGAACTAATACTTCATGATAATATAATGCTTTTGTACCCCTACAGCATCATGTCAACACTGGTCGATGTACTGGTGAGAATTTTTTTTTTTCAGCAGAAGTAATCTGAGGAACAGGAGGACGAGCGGTTTGCTCATTCGTCTGGCACACGAGCGCCCCCACGAACGTCTTCTAAACTGCTGCCTATATACTTTTTTGCAGGAGAAATTCAGAAACCGCATTCAGGATCCCCCAATTCTTGGATTTGCTCCTTTTACATTGGTATTTTACAGAAGAACCATTCAAAGCACCATTATTATTACGGTTGTTTTAAGAGAGCCTAGAGAAACTTAAGAGGTGCGCCTTAGGCTAGGTTCACATTTCCGTACTTTTCAATCCATCAGGTCCGTCAGTGACGGATCAGTCGTTTTTTAGATGTCAACTGACATGTTTTTCACAGGATTCCTGTCACAGGAATCCTGTCAAAAAACTGATCCGTCTGTGTTTGGGACAGCCCAGTGGGTGTGCGAAACATGCTGGGCATGCTCAGTAGAGCATGACGGAATCCAGCGCTGGATTCCGTCGTAAGACGGATTACGATGGAATCCAGCACCATAGACAAACATTACAAGCTTGACGGACTGCGACGGATTCCTGCGCGGTGTGTTAATTTTGACGGCCTGAAAAATGTTACATTCTGCATCGTTTCCGCCCTGCGGTCAGTCCAAAAACGACTGACCGCGGCGCAGCGGATGCAACGCAAGGTCATCAGTCACAATCTGCCACTAACACAAGTCTATGGGACACAACAGAATCCGCTAAACAGATCCAGTTGTTTACCAGAGCCACGGATTGAGACTGATACAATTTAACGGAAATGTGAACCTAGCCTTAGTCAGGGACTTCGCTCTGGGGTCTAACAGGGATGAGAATTGGGCATAAGATGGACATTTTAGCCAGAAATCAGAATATAAATCTAGACAAAGGAGGACGGGGGGAAAAAAATTGCTAATTTCAATGTTTGGCTGGACCTTCAAAAAACAAAAAAAAAAACCAAGAAAAAAACAAAACACATTAACGCGTAAATTGTTTTCTGAAGAAAACGGCAAAGTGGGTCAGTGTGGGTCAACTATGACAAATATTTCTTAAGCCCTACGTCAGCTCAGTCACACGTATACATTATAATTCACAAACGTCTGTAAAACTACGATCACCCGTCAGCCCAGAACTACAGCGATCCCAACCCCATCATTCAGCTCTGCAGCATGCGGATCACTACGCTACTCTATTACGATACGGACCGGACAAGAGCACCGATATCTAGGCCTTATATATATATATATCTTTTTGGCGAGGCAGTAAGGAAACCATTTCTGTGTGTATACTAGAAATAGCCATGTACTGCAGCTCATACAGTCAATTCATGACTTATTAAAACCCCCCAAAAAAACAAAAAGGGGTGGTCTGGTATTTGATAATAATAGGCTACCCATGCACATATGGAGGACAATAAAAACAGCGTTGTCAAAGGTGAGCAATTGTTAAAGCTGTAGACGTAAAAACAAAATAACACAAAAAAAAAATAATATTTGTGTTTCTTTTAGTTCCAGTGTAGGTTTGAGCCTAATATATGACATTTCCACTGCCAATAATAGCGGAAGGGACAGCAATGTCGATCAACACCATCAGATTCACCGACAGAGGGCACTTATTCAGAAGTTAGCCACAATAAATACATAAAAAGACACACGTTTGCATATATCATTGTGTGACATAAAACAATAGAAATGGGAAGAATAGGTACTGTACAGTGTTTGACTGGAATGGAGAAAGAAAAAAAAAAAAATTGGTCGTCAACGAAACTTCAGCAGTAGGAGAAAAATTAAAAAAAAAATAAAAATTTGGGATACCTGTTTCAGATCTGGTTAATTTTTCAACATGGGGAAAAGAAAAAAAATTAATGACCGATAAAAAGAAGCTCTTGCTGGGTTGTTGAAGTTTCTGAATTTAGAGTATTGCAAAGTCTTCGAGCTGAAAAGGCGTATTTAAGGAGTATTTAAGGATAATCAGGGCGAGCAGCATAATGACTACATTTCATATTGCCTTCCAGTGATCTAATGAATCCTCAAAGTGCATTCAGTGCAAGATACGCGGTCACGTCACACGGCTGCTGGCTGCAGGTAGATGTGCCGCTTTAAGACCAGAACTCTTGTTTTTGTTCACAGGTTGTCGTTTTGAAGGTTTTAAGTTTGGTTCTGCACAGCGGAACAGTGCTATCCTGACTCTGGCCTTCCACGTCCACATCCAGTAGTGTTCGTTCGCCTATAGGGTGAGTCACGTGAACAGGAATGAAACCAGAGAAGCCCGGCCTCTCCTCCACCGTGCTCCCGCTGCTGCTGGCAAAGCAGGAGTCCATGTTGCTTGGGGTTTCAGTGCATGAACTATTAGCAGGGGATTCACCCCGGTTTCTGCTCGGGGATACAAACCACCAGGAGTCCAGTCTCTGTCGGTTGGTGGAAGGTCGAGGTCTTGGAACAAACTCTAAAGTTTTGGGTCTTTCCAGTGCAGAATCTTGCTGAACATTCCAGCGCCGAGGAGTTGGCGGGAACACCAAATTGGGGTCGGGAAGACGGGGAACCTCTTGTGGATCTCGGTTTGGAGACACAACATCTAAAATTAGGAGAAACAAGAATGTTCTTTTGGATGAGATGTTTAAAGTGAGGCTCAGATCATATCTGCATAGAGTTTGATGAGAAAAAAAAAAAAAAAAAAAAAAAGCACCAGGCAGAACTCAACAGACCCAAACGTCACACACACACACACACACACACACACACACACACACACACACACACACACACACACACACACACACACACACACACTTTTTGGATTGTAAAATGCACTTTTCCTCCCAAATATTTGGGGAAAAAAAAAGAAGGGTGCTCATAATGCTAAAGTAGTTTACCGGGAGGTGGAGAATGGGGGCTTTGCTGGCTGCAGTAAGAGCTGTTTGGAGCAGGGCGGTGCGGGCTCTTGGCTGAAGATTTTATCTGCACACGCGCCACCTCCGGCCCATTGATCTGCCGGCAGCGGACTAAAGAAAAATGGCGCCCGGAGGTGGCACATGAGATCTCAGCTCGTCATTGAGCCGAGAGCTCAATCTGTGCACACGCCGACTCCGGGCGCCATTTCTTTGAATCCCGCACCACCGACAGAGCATCTGTGACACCTGCCGTACTACCTACAGCCAGCACGGCGCCTGCAGCCAGCACAGCCTCTGCAGCCAGCGCAGCCTCCGCCGCCAGCACAGCCCCCACCGCAGCATCGCCCTACTCCAGCAGTGCCCCGCCTTCTGTGACCCTGCTCCACCACCACGTGTGTACAGTCACGTATATAATAGCAGGGACTTAAACTTAACCTTTAAATATAACATATAAAATCGAATATCAAACAGTGCAGTTCAACATACAGGAAAAATGCCAAAAAGGCAATAAAATAGATAGATCTCACCCGATCTTTCTCCACAGGTAAGGATGAGCACCAATTAAAAGGAGAGGAATCACAGGCTGGAATCACCAGGGTCAGCAGTCAGGTTATCATGTAACAGCCCCTGTCGTGCCCCGTAAATAGACTTCCGCCCTGACAAGGGCAGCACCCTAGTAAGCTCTCTGCCCCGCACCCTCAAAGAAATGCCCTCCCGTACCACCGTCTATCTCTGCAAACATAAGTTTCTTTACCTGAAACTTTTATACCAATTCCTGCCACTGCAGGTGGATATCCTTCTCTTCCCTTATGAACTCTCTTTATTGAGCGGGAAATGCATTGCAACTGCAGGTGACATCTATTTTATTGCCTTTTTGGTATTCTGTATAATGCAATGCACTGTTTGATATTCGATTTTATCTGTTAGATGAAAGGTTAAGTTTTAGTCCCTGCTATTGTATCTGTATTTTTAGGACTACTGAGCGTTATCTGTTTTTGTTATAGTCATGTATATACATTATATTTATGCCATTGTGGAGTGGCCAAAGATCAGTACTACTTTATATTCCATCTGTTACCCAGAAATTCTTGATTATACATGTGTATGTATGTATACTACGTGTGTATAGTGATATAGATATCTCTCTCTCTCTATATTATATATATATATATATATATATATATATATATATATATATATATATATATATATATATATATGTGTGTGTGTGTGTGTGTGTGTGTGTGTGTGTGTGTGTGTGTGTGTGTGTGTGTGTGTGTGTATGTATGTATGTATGTATGTATGTATATATATATATATATATATATATATACATATACATATATACATATATACATATATACATATATACATATATACATATATACATACATACATATATACATATATACATACATATATATATACATACATATATATATACATACATATATATATACATACATATATATATACATACATATATATATATATATATATATATATATATATATATATATATATATATATATATATATATATATATATATATATATATATATATATATATATATATATATATATACACATACATATACATACATACATACACTAGCTGTACTACCCAGCTTCGCCCGGGTTAATAACTGCTGTTAACAAAATAGAATGTATTAACAAAAATGTATTCTGCACACAAAAAACACAAAACAAATAGATAGAAATGTAATTATAATGTCTGCCTCTCTGTGTCTGCCTGTCTGTGTCTGCCTCTTACCCTGTCTGTGTCTGCCTCTTACCCTGTCTGTGTCTGCCTCTTACCCTGTCTGTGTCTGCCTCTTACCCTGTCTGTGTCTGCCTCTTACCCTGTCTGTGTCTGCCTCTTACCCTGTCTGTGTCTGCCTCTTACCCTGTCTGTGTCTGCCTCTTACCCTGTCTGTGTCTGCCTCTTACCCTGTCTGTGTCTGCTTCTTACCCTGTCTGTGTCTGTTTCTTACCCTGTCTGTCTGTTTCTTACCCTGTCTATGTCTGTTTCTTACCCTGTCTATGTCTGTTTCTTACCCTGTCTATGTCTGTTTCTTACCCTGTCTATGTCTGTTTCTTACCCTGTCTATGTCTGTTTCTTACCCTGTCTATGTCTGTTTCTTACCCTGTCTATGTCTGTTTCTTACCCTGTCTATGTCTGTTTCTTACCCTGTCTGTCTGTTTCTTACCCTGTCTATGTCTGCCTCTTTCACTGGCTGCATTGTGACACGCCAACATTCCATATAAGGGCGTGGCTGCGCATTCCTCTGAAGTTCTGGCTGCACTGTGGCTCCCAGCTCCATTCGCTTTAATGGAGGCAGGTTTTTTGTCGAATAACTAAAGTGCGGGGTTAAAATTTCCCCTCAAAACATAGCCTATGACACTCTTGGGGTCCAGACGTGTGAGTGTGCAAAATTTTGTGGCTGTAGCTGCGACGGTGCAGATGCCAATCCCGGACATACATAAATACATACATACATACATAATACATACATACACACACACACACACACACACATACACACACATTCAGCTTTATATATATTAGATATAAATCTCTAAAAAAAAAAAAAAATCACTATACACACACGTAGTATGCATACATACACGTTTATACACACAATGTTTACATTATCCATACACACATACATACTGTACATGTGTATATATAATACACTATACATACATGCTCGTAATATCCATACATATGTATAAAAGGCAGAGCTGTGAATAATTCTTTACCGCTCCCACTTTTAAAACCCCAAATCTAAAAGTTCCACTTGCATTGGGACTGGGCCATGGGCAGTATGATGCAGGCCCCTCATTACAAATATGTTTTACTCAGACGTGTTGCCGTTTCAGAGATATACATAGTTAGAAACTGGCGCCAGGGAAGGGGTGACTATTCGAGGAGGTAGATCACCGCCGCCAGCTTCCCACCTCTCGCTCAGCTACACAGACACGACGAGTTTCTCCCCGTGTGTAGTCTAGAACCACTAGGAATAAAACATGCTATAAAACTTACTTGATCCGGTACAGCTTACTAAGCAATTATTGGGCGACGTCCCATTACTAATGACTGGGATGGATTTTATGGCACCATCTGAGGGGGTTCTTCGGTGTTCCTGGTGAGCTCGGGAGTTTACAGTCACGTGAGTAGGAGTCAGGGACTGGTTAGGGTCCCGTTTAAAAGTTTCAATGTGAATGTTCACCAGTGGATTGCAGACAACCGGTGCTGGCTCCTCCACAGGACTGCTGGGCATCTCGTAAACTACTATTTCATCACTGTCTGAGCGCAACAGGGAACGAGTAGAATTACATTCAGATATGGAAGACAGGGACTGCATCGTGATAGAGGTTGTTGGCTCTACCGGATGAGACGGAGAATCTTCTTTCCGAAAAAGTTTTTTAGAGGGTGGGCTGGTGCTTCTCCGGGGACGGGCGGCCCGCTGAAATAAACTCTCCTTTTTCTTCTTCTCTTCTTTTGGTTCAGGCTCGTCTTGACCTAGATTGCATTTACCGGCTTCTAACAGGTCAAAGCCAAGCCCCACAGTGGCAAGAAGAGCGCCACAGCCCAAGAGAACCATGGAGCATCTCTTGTGCTGAGAGCCACGCTTCAGGCTGTTGGTGGGAGTCAGCTGTGGAGTGCTCGTAGCAGAGTTCACCGGGGTGGGATTCTCACTGGTATCGCTGAACGGCCCCTCCACATCTTCTCCTTTGTGGAACGGTATGCAGAGGTAGGATTTGTTTGGAGTGGGTGTTTGGGAATCTTTGACATCCACCTGATTCACAAATGGCTCAGTGGCATTTTCAGCTTCTACACAAAGCAAATTTGGAAAAAATAAAAAGCATATCAGGCAACCATGATATTCACAGTATAGAAGAAATATAATACACTTTCATTATGCAACCAACAACAATATCTGAGCCATTAAAACATTGTTTTTTCGCAGAAGGTGCAGGTGAGGAGAGTTAAGGCTGCTTTACACGCAACAACATCGCGAACGAGATATCGTTGGGGGTCACGGAATTCGTGACGCTCATCCGGCTTCGTTAGCAACGTCGTTGCGTGTGAAACGCATGAACGACCGTTAACGATCAAAATTACTTACCTAATCGTTGATGGTTGACGCGTCGGTCCTTTCCAGATTATCGTTGCTGTTGCAGGACGCAGGTAGTTCGTCGTTCCTGCGGCAGCACACATCACTATGTGTGACACCGCAGGAACGAGGAACATCACCTTACCTGCGGCCGCCTGCAATGAGGAAGGAAGGAGGTGGGCGGGATGTTACATCCCGCTCATCTCCGCACCTCCGCTTTATTGGGTGGCCGCTTAGTGACACCGCACAAACCTCCCCCTTGGAAAGGCGGTGATTCGCCAGCCACAGCGACGTCGCTAGGCAGGTATGTGTGACGGGTGTAAGCGATGTTGTGCGTCACGGGCAGCGATTTGCCCGTGAAGCACAACCAACGGGGGCGGGTACGCTCGCTAGCGATATGGATAGCGATATCGCTGCGTGTAAAGTGCCCTTTAGTGTCCTCCTTGGCTTTTCTGCTTTATTACCCTAATCAAACCTGATCGTTAAAAGACCAATCTGAGCTTTTTAAAGACTTTTTTTCCCCCAAAAACCATATTTAGTGACGCAGGGTTTCACAGCTATGCTGAGAGTGTGAAGCATGCATTGGGGTCTATGTGAGTTTAATGCACTGCACTTTGTGGTCACGCGTAGGGATCTTGGATGTCATCCGTTTTCTTACTGTCGGACTCCATCCTCAATTAATACAATACAAGCATAGGTTTTCTTAGGTTGGTGAGGCTTCTCAGCAATCATCCCTATATGTAGATTGTCATTATTAGCAGTCATGGTGCTATTTAAGCCCTTAATCGTCTATCGAACGCTGAGGTAGGACACATAATTTGCTGTTTCGCTCTGTCTCCTACACATCCTGATACTATTACGTCAGTGTCTTCTATAAGTGCTGGATATGATCAAAACCCCACTAACAGATTTTGCAGTATGGCGGAGGGGTGTTGCGGATTATGGGAAATCCTGGAGTCCTCACAACATAATCATCTTAAGGCCGCTTTACACGCTACGACATCACTAAAGTGATGTCGTTGGGGTCACGGAATTTGTGACACACATCCGGCCGCGTTAGCGATGTCGTTGCGTGTGACACCTAGGAGTGATTTTGAATCGTCGCAAAAACGTGCAAAATCGTTAATCGATGACATGCCCCCTTATTCCTAATTATCGTTGCTGATGCTTGGACGATCTAGTTCGTCGTTCCTGCGGCAGCACACTTCGCTATATGTGACACCGCAGGAGCAAGGAACCTCACCTTACCTGCGGCAACCAGCAATGAGGAAGGAAGAAGGTGGGCGGGATGTTACGTCCCGCTCATCTCCGCCCCTCCGCTTTGATTGGGTGGCCGCTTAGTGACGTTGCTGTGACGCCGACCGAACCGCCCCCTTAGAAAGGAGGCGGTTCGCCGGTCACAGAGACGTCGCTAGGCAGGTAAGTATAGTGTGACGGGTGCGCGCAATTTTGTGTGCCACGCGCAGCGATTTGTCCGTGACGCACAATTGATGAGGGCGAGTACGCACGCTAGCGATTTCGCTAGCGAGATCGCAGCGTGTAAAGCGGCCTTTACAGCGCTAAACCTAAAACTATATCACATGATCCAAACGGCAGGATAACCCCAGGACAAAGTGTGAGGACAAGTAACAGGTAAAGCTTGAGTGAAGGAGTTTTAATATTTCTTTTTTTTATGTTAAATATCCTTCTGAATTGTCTACTAGTTATACAAGGAGGTTGATACATCAAACCTTTTAAGCCAGTACTCTGTCGGAGAAGCTTTGAACAACTTTAAAACAATAAAAACAAATATTAAAAATCCGCATCTTTAATAATTTTTTTACACCTGCTTAAAAGGGAACCTGTCACCAGATTTGTCCCCTATAGATTGGGGCCACCACCACTAGTGAGCCCTTATATACATCATTCCAGAATACTGTATATAAGAGCCCCGGTCGCACTGTAGATCATTAAAAACATCCTTTGTAATACTCCCCTGCGGGGCGGTCCGGTCTGGTGGGTGTCGCTGGTCCAAGTCCAGCACCTTATCTCTTCTTACGATCGCCATCCTCCTTCCCTGCTCCGTGTGAATGATTAGTCTTATGTGATCCACACAGTGTTTCCATCGTGATCCTGCGCACTTCAGAGAAGACAGAGCAAAGTATTGTAGTGCTTATGTGTGGGCGTTCTTTGACCTTTCCCAGCGCCTGCGCATGACAAAACTTTGCTCTGCCCTCACCAGGGCACAGAGAAGTGCACAGGAGCACAACGGAGGACACCGTGTGGATGACATAAGACGCATCATCCACATGGAGCTATGAAGGAAGAGAGGAGATGCCGGACTGAGCACAGAGACACCTATTTGACCGGACCGACCTGCAGGTGAGTATAATAAAAGATCTTTTTAGGTTATACAGAGCGCCCTGGGCTCTTATACACAGAATACTAGAACACTATATATAAGGGCTCAGTAGTGATGGTGGCCGCAGCTTATAGAGAACAAATCTGTCAACAGGTTCCTTTTAAAGTAGCTCTGGGAGGAGCTGGAGTGGGGTAGGGTCACGCCTGAACATCAAATTCATTAAAAGTGGCGGCGTTCCTTAAGACTGGAGAAGCATTTCTGGTGAGGCACACATCACTAATAAGATGTATCGAATGCATTAAGATGTGTGCTCCTAATGAATTTGGCCCCTCGTACCCCAGGGTGCGCTTCATTTAAGGCCCCGTTACACGCTACGATTTATCTGACGATAAGTCGTCGGGGTCACTGTTTTCGTGACGCACTTCCGTCGTCGTTAGTGACGTCGTTGCATGTGACACCTACGAGCGACTCCGAGCGATCGCAAAACTAGTGAAAATCGTTGATCGTTGACACGTCGTTCATTTTCAAAATATTGTTAGTCGTTGAGAATGAAGCAGACATATTGCTACGTTTGACACCCTGCCAACGACGAACAACATCGTTAGTGCGTCCATCATCAGTGACGTGGGCGTGTCGTTACGAGCAATGCTCCTCGCCTCCTCCGCTCTGATTGGTGTCACGCCAGGGTGTATGCTATGGACAATTATACGCCTCTGTTGTTGCCGGAATCGTTGGGAGGAATGCTGTGTGACTGTGTCCACACGACCGGCTTGGTCAAACAATATATCGCTGAACGATGTAGCGTCGTTTGTGAGATGTGTACGTGTGACCGCTATGACCGCTACAGAATAATCTATGAGCGATCTCGGCAAATCATAGCAACGATCTGGGCGTATCACATCGCTAACGAGATCGCTAGCGATATCGTTGTGTGTAAAGCGGCCTTTAGGCTGGCGTGCGCAGATCTTAATGAATCTATACCAATGTGTTAATCTCAGAGACAGATCACGTGTACATATACATTATTTATATTATATATACATACAAACATAAATACACACATACATACATACATACAATACTTTTGGTTTTCTTCCAATTCACACTTTGTGCGGCTGAGCGCTCATGTTGCTTACCTGTCTCAGTCACAGTGGTGAATCCAGGAGCAGCAGAAGTTTTCGTTGGCTTCCCGTGGTTGGAGGAACTTGAAGAACAAGACTTTGCGCTTTCTATAGATAACCTGCAGGTTAGAGAAACATTATTTCCATGATTTCAATATTTTTAATAAAAAGGATCAATCTGGTAAGTTGCTTCAGGACAATTGTGCAACATCCTGGGGTCAGATCACAGCATGCCCTACTGGCTCAATAGTGCGAGTGGGCCGCGAGGGGCATTTTGTACTCAAGAATAGGAATCTACTATAGGGTTAGACGGTCTGTAATAAGGCAGGACTGATGATAAATGTATGCTGCCTAATGGGAACTAACCAACCAGCCACAAGAATGAGGGTCCCATAGTCTCGTGTTGATGGAATAGTGTGCACCATACTGCTCCATTCACCAACAAGATCTTTTGAACTGAAGAAGATAGCTGAGCGCTGTACTTGGCCACATCTTCCAGTCCTGTAGTGGATAAAGAGGTAGTGCATATACCTGACCACCTTCCACATGGAAGACAAGACTTTTTTTTTTTTAGATCCGTGGCAGTCCCAGGAAGATATACATTTATCACCCATGGTTTGGACAGATGATGTTCTTAATTAGGGTAAAGCGCCACTAAAATTGTACCAATGTGTCTGAAACCGTTCCTGCTGTAGACTATCATGTTTTCATACACTGGCCTTTATATTGCACGTGGGCATTATAACAGCACTCGCCTGTCCTCGCCACCACTGGAGTCTTTACTACCCAAACTGGCCGGAGCCCAAGGACGAGACTTTTTCTTGGTCTCCTTCTTCTCCTCGTCTTCACTTTCGTCTTTCTGGCCACCAGTGCTGCGGTTTCTTGATTTATTGGAGTCTCCTGGGGTCACTGTGAGATGAAAAATATATAGTGAGAATAAGCAGTGCCAAATCCGTGAGGAGACAACACATAAGCCAACGGCGGTGATACACCAGCAAAAAAAAAAAAAAAAAAAAAAAAAAGGCTCTATGATCTATTGCCAGGATAAAACCGGAGGTCGTGTTAGTCACGGGGCAATACATTCATACAACCAAGAGACCAGAAATGTAATGCCCCGAATCCTCTATAATTTAACATTCCTACCCAGTTTTAGGATTGTTCACATTAATCATTGCCGTTGATTACTTTTTTCTTTTGGCATCTGATGCAGTTTTGTGCCACATTTTTCAAGATGCCGCAGAACTTTCATGTATTTTGTGTAAACCTAAAAATGTTTTTTTCACATTTTTAATCCTTTTTGCAATTATTTAGTGCAAAAAAAATTGCATGTTTGCAAAATAATAGAAAAAAAAAAAAAAAAAAAAAGTGACAATTTTAGGTGTACCTAAAATCCATCCAGTGGGAGGACCGGAATACATTTGTGGGTGGAAACCAGCCGGAAACCCCAAATGTTGCACATATTGGTAATTAAAAAGCAACAAAACAGGTGAACACATTAGGAAAACTTCTGAAAAGGTGCAAAATAAATGAATTATGTGCGAATAAAACAAAGGCAAAATACACCAAGCCCTTAAAAAAAAAGTGCAAATGCATAATGAATCGAGCTGTAAGGCCATGTGCCCACATTGCTTTTTTGTGTGCTTCTTTTCTGCACACAAAACGCATTTCTCTATCGCTTTCATTGGGGGACACAGGACCATGGGGTGTATGCTGCTGTGACTAGGAGGCTGACACTAAATGAACATGCACACTGCCAGGGAGGAGCTAACTCCCTAGCAGTGTACACCCTGAGCCAGAGGCGGATCTAGTTTTTTGCTTAGTGTCGTAGGAGGCTGAAGTGGGCCCATATCTCTGTGGGCCAACCTCAGCCTAGGCTATTCCTTTTTTCCGTTTTTTTGCTATTACGGCGCCGCTCAGCCTTCTCATTTTCTATTCTTTTGTCTCTTCTGCAGGGTTAAAGTCCCTGCAACAGAGAGCACCCCTCCCCTTCTTCATCCCTCCGGGTACCGTCCCCAGGCGTGTTAAAGCTCGAGACACGAGGCCCTCATCCCCCTCCAGCCCTACGGTACTGTCCCAGGGCTGCTTGGGGTAGAGTGTTTTTAAGGGCACACTCCCCGTCCTCCCCTACGCTACCGTCCCAGGGGTGTTTCTGGTGGAGGCAGCGAGGGCTCTCTGCATCACCAGTGGCTCCCCCATCCAGGACCCGGTGAGGATCGCAGGTTTCTGCAGCACAGGAGCGCTCAGCTGCTTCATGCCTCCCCCAGCGTTTACCCTTCTACCCTGGGCCCAAGCAGAGGATCCGGTCACTGAAGCGCAGGAGCGCTCTGCAGTGTTTCCCACAGCTCTCCAGCATCCTCCCCTGATGTCTCCCAGGGGCAGACTGGACTCACAGGCAGCCGCAGCAGGCAAGGATGGGGCCGAGTATCAGAGCGACACCGCCAGGACGCAGGCAAGATCTTCACCGCGTGCAGCGCTGCGCTTCCGGCGGCCGCCCACTAATTTAGTCCCCAGTTTGGGGCCTACCTCAGGCCGGAGCGCTCCGTCCCCCCCTGTTCTCGCGCGCAATCTCCCGGCCACGCCCCCCCCGCATTTTCTGCCCGTAGACAAGCCGGCCAGTCCCTCAGCACGCCCCCCGCAGCTAGAGAAGAGAGAAAAAAAAGCCCGCGCTTTCTGCAACTGCTCACCTCAGCACAGGCAGGCAGGTAAGCAGCGGCAGCATTATTATCTGGTACTGTCCCAGCTACTCTGAGACCCCTGCTGACCTGGGAAGGACACAGGACCTGGGTGAGTGCTGCTCCTGATTAGGACCAGCGACTTTTTATCTTTTTTCTCCCTTCTTCTTTCTTTTCCTAGCTCCTGTCTCCTCCCTAGTGTCACTAGTGAGAGTATCCTGAGCAGCCATGCCTAATTATAAGTCTTCCCGATCCAAACAGGCCCCCTTTATAATGTATTTTGCGTGCTCGTCCTGCAACAAAAAATTCTCCCAAGGCCAGGCTACGCCCCTCTGCTCGGCTTGCGTCCCTGACCTACAGCCCACGCAGATTGTCCCAGATGCCGACAGCCCCCCCCCGTCCCAGTCGCTACTGCAGCAGTACAGGACGCCCTGGGCTCCAATGCGCTCCCTCCCCCGAAGTGGTTGACTTCCCTCTCCCAGTCGGTGGACTCTCTTTCAAGGGCGTCGCTGTCCATCGCGCAGGCGTTGCAGTCGATCCCTACACCCAGCCATGCCCCCCAGGTCCAGCAGGACGACAGTCGGTCTGGCCCAGACCCGGCTACTGCAGCGCGGAAGCGGACCCGCACAGTCTCCTCTTCCAGTTCCCCCCAGAGGTCTCTCTCCCCTCCAAGGCCCGAGTACCACTCGTCTCCGGGACCGTCTGATCTTTCAGAAGAGTTGGATGCAGCCTCACTGCTGGACTCGGATCAGGCAGCCGATGTCAGGCGCATGGTGGATAGTCTGGTCGAAGCGGTGAATAAAACACTGAAGCTCCAGACAGACTCCGTCACCACCCAGGGCTCGCAAGTATCCTTCAAACGGGTTAAGCGTGCCCACAGGCATTTCTGTGACCATCCAGAATTTGCTGAGATTCTACGCAAGCACAGACAGCAACCGGACAGGATATTCAACAATGGTAAGTCGATTGATTTACACTATCCCTTCCCTGAGGATCTCAGGAAAGAATGGGCAGGCTCACCTGTGGTCGACCCTACGGTTTCCCGCCTGGCCTCTCGTACAGTTCTATCTCTGCCGCACGGGACATCTCTCCTAGACGCCACGGATCGGAACAACGAGAGATTCGCCCATTCGGCTTTTGAAGCGGCAGGCGCGGCCCTGTCGCCTGCTTTCGCCGCCGTCTGGGTAGCTAAGGCCATGGTGGCCTGGGCCGACACCCTCCGCAGAGGTCTTCGCTCAGGGTCTAGCGATCCCGAGTTCGCCAACATGGCGGCACAGATTGCTCTAGCGGGTGAGTATATCATTAACTCATCTGTCAGCAGCCAACTGCGCAGCACAAGCGGCTAGCAACACGGTGGCAATCCGTCGGGCGATCTGGCTCAGAGCCTGGAATGCAGACGCGGCTTCTAAAAAATCCCTTACCGCCCTCCCGTTTGCAGGAGGTCAGCTGTTAGGGGACAGGCTCGATCAGATTATCGCCGAGGCTACGGGAGGAAACAGCACCTCTCTTCCACAGCTGAGACCAAGACGTATCCCGCGTCGCCAGCCGACCTCAAGGTTTCAGCCTTTTCGCAGCTTCAGTTCCACTACACATCCTAGGAGGAACAGATCCCCGCAGAGAAACTGGAAGAACCAGTCCTTCAAATCAAACCCTTCCTGGCGTTCTAGGCCACGCCAGCCAGCCAAATCAACATCCAGATCACAGCGCTACCCCACCAAATGACTTGTGGTCTTCGCGCGCCAGCGCAGACCAGGTGGGCGGGCGCCTTTCTCATTTCCAACACGTCTGGCTGCCTTCGATCACGGACGCCTGGGTCAGAGAAATTCTAGTCTCAGGGTACAAAATAGAGTTCTCATCAATTCCTCCAAGTCGCTTTTTCCTCTCATCCTCCCGAGTCAGACGCGCAAGCTCGCCCCTTTTTTCACGCCATCAAATCTCTGCACCGCTCAGGGGTCATGATTCCAGTTCTAAGTTCGGAACGTTTCAAGGGAGTCTACTCAAATCTCTTCGTTGTCCCCAAAAAGGATGGCACTGTGCGTCCTGTTCTCGACTTCAAGATTCTCAACAGATACGTCAAACCCCGAAAGTTTCGCATGGAGTCCCTCCGATCGGCGATTGCCTCCATGGAGGTCGGCGAATTCCTCGCCCCTCTGGATATACAGGACGCATATCTGCACATCCCGATGCCCATCAGCACCAGAAATTCCTGCGCTTCGCTATAGCAGATGATCATTATCAGTTTACTGTCCTATCTTTCGGCCTCGCGTCTGCGCCACGAGTGTTCACGAAGGTCATGGCTGCTGCCATGTCTATCCTACACTCCAGAGGAGTTTTGGAAATCCCATACCTGGACGACTTGCTGATCAAAGGGTCTTCTTTCAACGACTGCCTCCTAAGTGTTCAGGTCACCATCGATACTCTGTCCCGACTAGGCTGGCTCATCAATCGGAAGAAGTCCTCTCTGACCCCGGCCCGCCGGATTACCTTCCTAGGCATGGAGTTCGATACCATCCAAGGACGCGTGTCCCTCCCACAGGAAAAGATTGTCTCTCTCCGGAAGGACCTCCAGACCCTCCACCACTCCAGAGCGGTGTCCATGCCCTTTGGTATGAGAGTCCTTGGTCGGATGGTGGCGGCAATAGAGGCGGTTCCATTTGCCCGCTTCCACCTTCGTCCCCTTCAGCTATCCCTGCTGAACAAATAGGACAAGTCACTTTTTACCTTAGATCGCAAGATACTTTTTCCCCCGGAAGCCCGCCGCTCGCTTCTTTGGTGGACCAACAGCCAAAATCTTTCCAAAGGAATGTCATTCTTACCGGTACACTGGCAGACAGTTACCACCGATGCCAGTCTTCTGGGCTGGGGAGCGGTGCCCCATCAACACACGGCTCACGGTCAGTGGTCCTCCCAGGAAAGCCGGCTCCCGATCAACGTTTTGGAGATCAGAGCGGTCCTCCGAGCCCTGCAGACGTTTCAGCGCTTAATACAGGGATCGCCAATCAGGATACAGTCTGACAACGCCACGGCGGTGGCATACATCAATCACCAGGGCGGCACGAGGAGCGTCATGGCAATGAGAGAGGTGAAGAAGATCATACAGTGGGCAGAGTCTCACCACTCCAGGATCTCCATGGAACATATCCCCGGCATGGAAAATTGGGCAGCCGACTACCTCAGCAGACAGGGTCTGGCGTCGGGCGAATGGTCTCTCAACAGAGAAGTTTTCGAACAGATCTGCCACAGATGGGGGACTCCGGATGTGGACATGATGGCCTCTCGGTTCAACAATCAAGTCCCACAGTTCATCTCCCGTTACCACAACAAGCAGGCGCTAGGAGTAGACTCTCTCATTCTTCCGTGGAATCAGTTCAGACTACCATTCATCTTCCCACCGCTTCCACTGATCCCAAGAGTCCTCAAGAAAATCAAAACAGAGGGCATTCCAGTGATTCACATTGCCCCAGAATGGCCCAGGCGAGCGTGGTTCGCAGAACTCGCACAGCTCATCGCAGACACCCCATGGCGGCTCCCAGATCAGCCAGACCTGCTGTCTCAGGGTCCGCTCTTCCATCAAGATTCAGGGGTTCTCAATATGACGGCATGGCTCTTGAATCCTGGCTACTAGCCCAGTCAGGTTTGCTCCAGAGGTGATACAGACTATGGTCAGGGCTCGAAAGCCTTCATCGTCAAAGATCTACTACCGCACCTGGAAGGCCTTTTTTCAGTGGTGCGAGGTCAACGGCAATTCCTCCCCGTTAGTTCTGTCACTCCCGGCGCTACTGGCTTTCCTTCAGGCAGGTTTACAAGCGGGTCTCTCGCTGGCGACTATCAAAGGGCAGGTTTCGGCTCTGTCTGTCCTTTTCCAGAGAAATCTAGCATCGCCTCCACAGGTCAAGACGTTCATCCAGGGAGTCGCCCATCTGGTTCCGCCCTATCGTTCTTCGCTAGAACCATGGGACCTTAATCTGGTTTTAGGATCCCTCCAACTGGCTCCATTTGAATCACTCAAAGAATCCTCATTCTCACACTTATCCTGGAAAGTGGCCTTTTTGGTGGCGATCACATCAATCAGGAGAATGTCTGAACTGGCAGCTCTTTCATGCCGGTCACCTTTTCTGGTTTTCCACCAGCACAAGGTTGTCCTGTGCCCGTCTCCTGCTTTCCTGCCGAAGGCAGTGTCTCCTTTTCACCTGAATGAGGAGATCGTGCTTCCATCTTTTTGTCCGGCACCCACTCGCTCCTTGGAGAGGTCACTGCACACTCTGGACCTAGTGCGAGCCCTCAGGACTTGCGTCTCGAGAACTGCGCCTTTCCGCAAATCAGACAACCTGTTCGTCCTGCCTTCTGGCTCCAAGAGGGGCATGCCGGCGTCCAAGGCTACCATTGCAAAATGGATAAGGTCAGCCATATCAGAGGTCTACCGGATCAGGGACAAGTCCCCTCCGAGGGGAGTAAAAGCCCATTCCACCCGTGCAGTTGGGGCGTCTTGGGCAATCAGACACCAGGCGTCAGCCGAACAAGTCTGCAAAGCCGCCACGTGGTCCAGCCTTCATACCTTCGCCAGGTTTTACAAGGTCCACACCCAGGCGTCAGCGGATGCCTGCCTTGGGAGAAAGGTGTTGCAGGCGGCCGTCGCACACCTATGAAAAGGTAGTATACAGTTGGACAGAGCTTTCTCACAGAATTTTTTGATTGTTTTTGGATCTGTAGGATTGCTTCTGTACCCACCCAAGGACTGCTTTTGGACGTCCCATGGTCCTGTGTCCCCCAATGAAAGCGATAAAGAAGGATTTTTGTGTACTCACCGTAAAATCTCTTTCTCTGAGTCTTCATTGGGGGACACAGCACCCACCCTGTTTGGATTGTGAGGTCTTAGTTAGCCGGATGTTCCTGGTTCTTTTCGGGACAATGTGTTTTTTCCACCCGGCTATTATACATTTATATATACGTTTTCATAAGGTACTGTGTTTCTCTTGGTATTACCTTGTTTAGTTATGGTTGTTCAGGTTTCCCCTACTACTGCTTGTACACTAAACTGGCGTAGATCCGCCTCCGGCTCAGGGTGTACACTGCTAGGGAGGAGCTAACTCTTTTTATGTTCACTTAGTGTCAGCCTCCTAGTCACAGCAGCATACACCCATGGTCCTGTGTCCCCCAATGAAGACTCAGAGAAAGAGTTTTTACGGTGAGTACACAAAAATCCTTCTTTTTGGCAGGAAAAATCCTGCAGAAAAAAAAATTGTAGTTTTTTTTTTTATTGCGTTTGCACATTTCACTTGCTTTTTTTCTGGTAATGGCGATTGTGGGAGTTCCTGCGCTGTACCACCGTGATTGCCGTCGGATCTCTGGCTGATGTTACAGGCAGGACCCAGCTCTCACTGCCCGGTGCGGTGCCCATGCCGCTCCTGTCAGTTTAACCCCCTGAATAATGTGATCAGTGTGATCGCAGTATTCAGAGGGCAGGGAGAGGGGTCGCATACCTCTCCCTGGCAATTCGGTCCCTTTAATGCGATCACAGGGACCCGATCGGTGCCATGGTAACCCTGGGTTATCACCATGATGACCCCGGGTTACTGAGCTATGGATCGCCTCACAGACCATGCTGTATGCACGGTGTGTGAGGCGAAGTGCTGCGCTATAATCCCCCATAATGTTAAAGCATTGCAGAAGATTATAGAAAAGCAGAAAGAAATGCAGAAACAATTAACACGCTGCTTCTTTTTTCAGCAACAAAATTTGCAAGGAAAAAAGAAGCAGCCTGTGCACAGCAAGTAAGGATTCTCATAGACTTTGCTGGGATGCTTTTTCCTTTCTTTTATTGGATAAAAAAAAAAAAAAAAAAAAAAAAGCAAGAAAAAAACACATGAAAAAACGCAAAAAACAAAGAAGGGAATTTTGTTTACTTACCGTAAATTCCTTTTCTTCTAGCTCCAATTGGGAGACCCAGACAGTGGGTGTATAGCTACTGCCTCTGGAGGCCGCACAAAGAACTACACTTAAAAGTGTAAGGCCCCTCCCCTTCTGGCTATACACCCTCCCGTAGGAGTACGGATTCCTCAGTTTTAGTACCAAAGCAAGAAGGAGGAAAGCCAATAACAGTTTCAAAAACAAATTCAATCCGATAACAAGATCGGAGAACTTAAGAAACAACATGAACAACATGTGCACCCGAAAAACGAAACCCTAAGAACAAATAGGGCGGGTGCTGGGTCTCCCAATTGGAGCTAGAAGAAAAGGAATTTACGGTAAGTAAACAAAATTCCCTTCTTTTTCGCTCCTAATTGGGAGACCCAGACAGTGGGACGTCCAAAAGCAGTCCCTGGGTGGGTAAAAAGATACCACATGAACGGGCTGTCAGACAGCCCTTTCCTACAGGTGGGCCACCGCCGCCTGAAGGACCTGTCTACCTAGGCTGGCATCTGCCGAAGCGTAGGTATGCACTTGATAGTGTTTGGTAAACGTGTGCAGACTCGACCAGGTAGCCGCCTGGCACACTTGCTGAGCCGTAGCCTGATGCCGCAATGCCCAGGACGCACCCACGGCTCTGGTAGAATGGGCCTTCAGTCCAGATGGAATCGGAAGCCCAGCAGAACGGTATGTGTGAAGAATTGGTTCCTTGATCCACCGCGCCAGGGTGGATTTGGAAGCTTGCGATCCCTTATGCTGACCAGCGACTAGGACAAAGAGCGCATCAGAACGGCGTAGAGACGCCGTGCGAGAAATGTAAATCCTGAGTGCTCTCACCAGGTCCAACAGATGTAAACCCTTTTCAAATTGGTGAACTGGATGCGGACACAAAGATGGCAAAGTGATATCCTGATTAAGATGAAAGGAAGAAACCACCTTGGGAGAAAACTCTGGAATTGGACGCAGTACTACCTTGTCTTGGTGAAACACCAGGAAGGGAGATTTGCAAGATAACGCCGCTAGCTCGGACACTCTTCGAAGAGACGTGACCGCCACAAGAAAAACTACTTTTTGTGAAAGCCGAGAAAGGGAAACCTCTTTCAAAGGCTCGAAAGGCGGCTTCTGGAGAGCAATGAGAACCTTGTTCAGATCCCAGGGTTCCAATGGCCGTTTGTAAGGAGGAACGATATGACAAACTCCTTGGAGAAAAGTGCGTACTTTAGAAAGCCGTGCCAAGCGCTTCTGAAAGAATACGGATAGCGCGGAGACTTGACCCTTAAGAGAGCTAAGCGACAAACCTTTTTCCAACCCAGACTGCAGGAAGGAAAGAAAAATTGGCAATGCAAATGGCCAGGGAGAAAACCCTTGAGCCAAGCACCAAGCTAAGAATATCTTCCACGTCCTGTGATAGATCTTAGCTGAGGATGGTTTTCTAGCCTGTCTCATTGTGGCAACAACTTCATGAGATAAACCTGAGGCCGCTAGGATCCAGGACTCAATGGCCACACAGTCAGGTTCAGGGCCGCAGAATTCAGATGGAAAAACGGCCCTTGAGACAGCAAATCTGGATGGTCTGGTAGTGCCCACGGTTGGCCTACCGTGAGATGCCACAGATCCGGGTACCACGACCTTCTTGGCCAGTCTGGAGCGACGAGGATGGCTCGATGGCAGTCGGACCTGATTTTCCGGAGAACTCTGGGTAACAATGCTAGAGGTGGGAACACATAGGGGAGTCGGAATTGCGACCAATCCTGAACCAAGGCGTCTGCCGCCAGCGCTCGGTGATCGTGAGACCGTGCCATGAAAACTGGGACCTTGTTGTTGTGCCGTGACGCCATCAGATCGACGTCCGGCGTCCCCCAGCGGCAACAGATCTGCTGAAACACGTCCGGGTGAAGGGACCATTCTCCTGCGTCCATGCCCTGGCGACTGAGAAAGTCTGCTTCCCAGTTTTCCACGCCTGGGATGTGAACTGCGGATATGGTGGACGCTCTGCTTTCCACCCACGTCAAAATCCGCCGGACTTCCTGAAAGGCTTGGCGACTGCGTGTTCCCCCTTGGTGGTTGATGTACGCCACCGCCGTGGAATTGTCCGACTGAATCCGAATCTGCTTGCCTTCCAGCCATTGTTGGAAGGCTCGCAGAGCAAGATAGATTGCTCTGATTTCCAGAACATTGATCTGCAGAGTGGACTCTTCCTGAGTCCACGTCCCCTGAGCCCTGTGGTGGAGAAACACCGCTCCCCACCCTGATAGGCTCGCATCCGTCGTGACCACTGCCCAGGACGGGGGAAGGAACGACTTTCCCTGTGACAATGAGGTGGGGAGAAGCCACCAACGCAGAGAGTCCTTGGCAGTCTGAGAGAGGGAGACAGTCCTGTCGAGGGACGTCGATTTCCCATCCCATTGGCGTAGAATGTCCCATTGTAGAGGGCGCAGATGAAACTGCGCGAACGGGACCGCTTCCATTGCTGCTACCATCTTCCCTAGGAAATGCATGAGGCGCCTCAGTGAGTGCGACTGGCTCTGAAGGAGAGATTGTACTCCTGTCCGTAGCGAACACTGCTTGTCCAGTGGAAGCTTCACTATCGCTGAGAGAGTATGAAACTCCATGCCAAGATAAGTCAGAGATTGGGTCGGGGTTAGATGAGACTTTGGAAAGTTGATAATCCACCCGAAACTCTGGAGAGTGTCTAGTGCCACCTTCAGACTGTGTTGGCATGCCTCTTGAGAGGGTGCCTTTATAAGCAGGTCGTCTAGATACGGGATGACCGAGTGACCCTGCGAGTGCAGAACAGCTACTACTGCTGCCATGACTTTGGTGAAGACCCGGGGGGCTGTTGCCAGACCGAAAGGTAACGCTACGAACTGCAGGTGTTCGTCGTGTATGACGAAGCGTAGGAAACGCTGATGCTCTGGCGCAATCGGCACGTGGAGATACGCATCTTTGATATCTATTGATGCTAGAAAATCTCCTTGAGACATTGAGGCTATGACGGAGCGTAGGGATTCCATCCGGAACCTCCTGACTTTTACGTGTCTGTTGAGCAACTTTAGATCCAGGACGGGTCGATACGATCCGTCCTTTTTTGGGACCACAAACAGATTGGAGTAAAAACCGTGACCTTGTTCCTGCAGAGGGACGGAGGTCACCACTCCTTCCGCCTTTAGAGCGGCCACCGCCTGCAACAGAGCATCGGCTCGGTCTGGTGGTGGAGAAGTTCTGAAGAAACGAGTTGGCGGACGAGAACTGAACTCTATCCTGTACCCGTGAGACAGAATATCCCTCACCCAACGGTCTTTGACGCGTGACAGCCAAATGTCGCCAAAGTGGGAAAGCCTCCCACCGACCGAGGGTGTGGGAATCGGAGACTGCAAGTCAGGAGGACGCCGTTTTGGCAACGGTTCCTCCGGCTGTCCTTTTTGGGCGTGACTGAGACCTCCAAGAATCTGAGCGTCTCTGGTCCTTTTGAGTCTTTTTTGACGAGGCGAATTGGGACCTGCCCGGTCCTCGAAAGGACCGATAACCAGACTGACCCTTCCTCTGTTGGGGTTTGTTTTGTCTGTGTTGCGGTAAGGATGAGTCCTTACCCTTGGAGTGTTTGATGATTTCATCCAAACGCTCTCCAAACAATCGGTCACGAGAAAAAGGCAAATTGGTTAAGCACTTCTTGGAATGAGAATCTGCTTTCCAATGTCTCAACCACAGGGCCCTACGCAAAACAACGGAGTTGGCTGACGCCACTGCCGTGCGGCTTGTAGCGTCAAGAACAGCATTAATTGCGTACGACGCGAATGCCGCCATTTGCGAGGTCAATGGTGCTACCTGCGGGGCAAATGCACGTGTGACTGAGTCGACTTGCACAAGCCCGGCTGAGATAGCTTGGAGTGCCCATACGGCAGCAAAAGATGGCGCTAACGACGCTCCAATCGCTTCATAGATGGATTTCAGCCAGAGCTCCATCTGCCTGTCAGTGGCATCTTTAAGTGCCGCTCCATCTTCAACTGCAACCAAAGATCTAGCTGCAAGCCTGGAAATTGGAGGATCCACTTTTGGACACTGGGTCCAACCCTTGACCACCTCAGGGGGAAAAGGATAGCGTGTATCTTTAAGCCGTTTAGAAAAACGCCTTTCAGGATAAGCGTGGGGTTTCTGGATTGCGTCTCTAAAGTCAGCGTGGTCCAGAAAAGTGCTTAATGTACGCTTAGGATATCTGAAATGGATTCTCTCGTGCTGCGAAGCTGACTCCTCTACAAGAGGAGCTGGTGGGGAAATATTTAACATCTTATTGATGGACGCTACAAGATCATTAACTATGGCGTCACCATCTGGTGTATCTAGATTGAGAGCGGTCCCAGGATCAGAATCTTGATCAGTTACGTCCGCCTCATCACCCATAGATTCATCTCGCTGGGATCCTGACCATTGAGATGAATGTGAAGGTCCCTCATAGCGAGCCCGCTTAGGCTGCCCGGGGCCATCGTCCGAGTCAGAGTCTTCACCCTGAGGTGTATGTGCCCGTCCCGGAGCTTGGAGGTAATTCAGCTGAGGGGGACCAGGGGGCAATGATTGCACAGTGTCCGTGGCCTGAAGTACAGGCCTAGCTCGCAATGTGTCAAGAATTTGTGACATAGTGAGAGACATTCTGTCAGCAAAAGCTGCAAACTCAGTTCCTGTCACCTGGACAGCATTCACAGGTGGTACACCCTGGGTCACGTCCAGCAGAGGTCCCGACTGTGCAAGCGCCGCAGGGGCCGAGCACTGCACACAATGGGGGTCAGTGGAGCCTGCCGGTAGAAAAGTCCCACATGCGGTGCAGGAAGCATATAATGTCTGTGCCTTGGCACCCTTGCGTTTTATGGACGACATGCTGTTGGCTCTCTGCAATGTGAGAGAGTCTATAGCCAAAAGGGCGACCAGCGCTATGCAGTACAAAGTATTTGCAGGAACAAAATACTAATAATACTACTGGCACAAGAGGGGTGAGCCCTGAGGGCTGCTTACCGCCCGCTGAATAGCGGGTAAGAGGCGCAGAATTCCTTGTCTGGGTCTCCCCGGCTCCCCTCTGCAGCTCAGCGTGTCAGCAGGAATGGCTGCCGGCGTCTGTGGAGAGGGGCGGTCCGTGGGAGTTCCTAAACAAAAGTGCGGGAAACAGTGTCCCCTCTGTGCCTACTGTGAGGGCTGGAGTATGTAAAAACGACTCCAGCCCTCAGCGCTGATGCACTGACCAGCGTCCCGCCCCTCTCCTGACTGGCAGGTCTGGGGGCGGGAACGAACGGAAGCAGGCCGCAAAAGCCGGGGACTCGAGTTATCAGCGCGGCCGCCGTAAAAGCGCGGCCCGCGCTGAAGTCCCCGGCGCACCACAAGTGCCAGCCGCGCCGCAGTCCCAGCGGCCGGCGCGACCGTGTCCCAATAGTGTGCCTGCTTCAGCGAAGCTGAATGAGGCCATGGCACAAGCGCCGCAGCGCTGATGTCCCCCGGCGCACTACAACACCCAGCATGCTGCGGTGTGAGCGCCAAATGCACGGGGACACAGAGTACCTTGAGGAAGCAGGGCCATGTCCCTGATGTACTCCGCTCCATCCAGCATCTTCTCCAGGGGCTGTAGATGGAGCACGGTCTCAGTGCCTGGAGACCAGTAAATCCCACTTCACCCAGAGCCCTGTAAAAAGGGATGGGGAAGGAATCAGCATGTGGGCTCCTGCCGCCGTACCCGCAATGGGTACCTCAACCTTACAAACACCTCCGACATACAGTGGGGTGAGAAGGGAGCATGCTGGGAGCCCTGTATGGGCCCTCTTTTCTTCCATCCGACATAGTCAGCAGCTGCTGCTGACTAAAAACAATGGAGCTATGCGTGCGTGTCTGACCTCCTGCGCACAAAGCTAAAACTGAGGAATCCGTACTCCTACGGGAGGGTGTATAGCCAGAAGGGGAGGGGCCTTACACTTTTAAGTGTAGTTCTTTGTGCGGCCTCCAGAGGCAGTAGCTATACACCCACTGTCTGGGTCTCCCAATTAGGAGCGAAAAAGAAAACAAAAAAAACACAGCCTTACCTTTTTTTTCCTATGTTTCTGGTATACAGAAGTATACAGATGTGTTTTCTCTCTCGCCTTATTGGGGCACACAGGACCGAGTATACAGATGTTTTTTCTCTCTCGCCTTATTGGGGCACACAGGACCGAGTATACAGATGTGTTTTCCCTCTCGCCTTATTGGGGCACACAGGACCGAGTATACAGATGTGTTTTCTCTCTCGCCTTATTGGGGCACACAGGACCGAGTATACAGATGTGTTTTCTCTCTCACCTTATTGGGGCACACAGGACCGAGTATACAGATGTGTTTTCTCTCTCGCCTTATTGGGGGGACACAGGACCGAGTATACAGATGTGTTTTCTCTCTCACCTTATTGGGGGGACACAGGACCGAGTATACAGATGTGTTTTCCAACATATGCCAGCATATGCAATGGCAAAGGGACTAAAAATGCCATGCTGCAGGAAGGCTAAGGCAATACCACACATCAGGATTAGATTACAAAACAATCCGAAAAATTCTGGGGGAAGAAAACCTTACTTTAAAACAGAAGTTTTCTGAAACCCTCAACTTGCACCTCCCCTGTTGTGGTGTTTGTGCTAAAATACCGGTAATGACATTTTCCCAATATCTGATCTACTTCTATCTTCCCTCATTCTTAAGGTGGTGTCACACACAGCGACAACGACGTCGCTGCTACGTCACCATTTGCTGTGACGTTGCAGCGACGTCCCGTCGCTGTCGCTGTGTGTGACATCCAGCAACGAGCTGGCCCCTGCTGTGAGGTCGCCGCTCGTTGCTGAATGTCCAGCTTCATTTTTTGGTCGTCGCTCTCCCGCTGTGACGCACAGATCGCTGTGTGTGACAGCGAGAGAGCGATGAAATGAAGCGAGCAGAGAGCAGGAGCCGGCATCTGGCAGCTGCGGTAAGCTGTAACCAAGGTAAACATCGGGTAACCAAGGTGGTTACCCGATATTTACCTTCGTTACCAGCCTCCGCCGCTCTCACGCTGCCAGCGCCGGCTCCTGCTCTCTGCACATTTAGCTGCAGTACACATCATGTAATTAACCCGATGTGTACTGTAGCTAGGAGAGCAAGGAGCCAGCGCTAAGCAGTGTGCGCGGCTCCCTGCTCTCTGCACTGTGACATGTAGCTGCAGTACACATTGGGTTAATTAACCCGATGTGTACTGTAGCTAGGAGAGCAAGGAGCCAGCGCTCAGTGTGCGCGGCTCCCTGCTCTCTGCACATGTTGCAGCACAGCGACGCGTGTCGTTATGATCGCTGCTTCGGCTGCTGTGTTTGACAGCTAAGCAGCGGTCATAACAGCGACTTACAAAGTCGCTGCTACGTCACAGAAAATGGTGACGTAACAGCGACGTCGTTGTCGCTGTCGTTTAGTGTGACCCCAGCTTTAGTCACCAGTTTTTTTTCTCGATCCCATTACCCGACAGCCTGATGGGACCCACGGATAACAGATCAGTTAATATTTGCTGTCTATTATCATGGGATTGATCCGCGTCTTCTTGGTGGAGATAAGGAAGTATTTAATAGAGAATGCCTTAAATATTCGTTACACAGAATACACACGGCTTCCAAATGTTTGCTCTGGTGTACAGAAGAATCGGACAAGCTGGGTTATAAACAATGCTCCTTTCTGACTGGAGATTAATGGTTTTCCATTCATTTTAATCCTTTATTTCTTAGGCTGCTTTCACACATCCGGTTTTTGCAGAAAAAACGCAACAGTTTTTTTTTTTTTGCCACCGGTTGTGTTTTTTCCGCATAGACTTTCATTAGTGCCAGATTGTGTCGCATTGCCTTGCGTTCGGTCCAGTTTTTGCCGAATGCGGCATATTGAGCCCATGTGGTGGCCGGATGGAACGTTGCTGGCACGTTTTTTTGTCCGGCGAAAAAAACCACATCGCGCCGCATCCTGCCAATGCGGCGCTTTTTCAAATGCATGCCTATGGATGCCGGATGCGGCAAAAACCGCATGCGGTTTTTTGCACTGTGCATGCTCAGTAGCGTGCCGCAACCGGCAAAAACCGGACGGGCCGCATGTAAAAACTTATGCAAAGGATGCGTTTTTTTCGCCGTATCCGTTGCATAGGTTTTAGAGCCAGATTTAGCCGCACTGCTAAAACCGGAGGTGTGAAAGCAGCCTTAGATGATCCAAGCTTAAAAAGTTTTAGGGGCAAAAAAAATAAACGTGGGGTTGGGAGTTTGAGGCAGAAATGGATCCAGTAGGTCCTTTCTTTAGGTTTGCCGATTCCCCTGGCTTTAGCAGTGCCATGTTTTATCAGTTCATTTGCACAGTGTTAATAATGCTGGAGCAAAAAAATACATATGTGCGCAAACTGAGGCTCAGAGGCAGCAATTAGAGGAGCGGCTAAGAATGGATGAGCGAGAGGCATGTGACGTGCACAGCCAGAATGAAGACCAGTCTTTTGCATGGCTACTTACACTGAATGGCTCGGAGGCGCGGGATAATGGTGGGACTGGCGGGAGGGCTGAACTTGGTACTAATTAAACTCTTCCTTTTGTCCATGGTAGGAGAAGCTTGCACAGTGAACTTGTGTTGGAAATCTGTAAAGCAAATCATAAAGCAGAGGAGCGCGGCTCAGCAAAAAGTGACGTCAATGGCTTTTTTGTGTTCAGGAGAATAAACGGAGAATTAAAATACAGCAACAAAACTGCAACACTGTCAGTAAAGTACACAACGACACCGAGATCACAACACTAAGACCTGGAATTAAGGAAATCACAGGATGGATAGACGCGCTACTGATATGCAAAATGATGGAAAAATGGAATCAAATTGTCCAAGCATCGCGATTTCTGCAGTATCGATGACTGGCATTGCAGAAATCCCCGCAGTGCGCAGTTTTTCAACTGCTACTCTGAACAGTGGCCTAAATATCTTACCCGGCTGCAGCATCTCCGGACTTGTCTTCCATGGAAAACATCTGGGACGTCATTGGTTGGGAATTAGAAAAGGGAGCTGCCAGCAGCGGATCTTGATGATTTGCCAAAGTACATTCACATTGGCAGAACAGTCAGACAACCATTAATAATCTCACTGATATGGGATTTCTGCACACAACGCTCACACTCTATATTGGAAAATTTGAGGTTATAAAAATTTAGTTCACTTGCATATCATCAACAGGTCTAACCATCCTGTGATTTCCATAATGTCATGACTTTTCCTTTTTGGTGTTGTAATTTCAATGCTGAGAAGCCCTTTGTCATCAGTGATCTTTTCCTGGTTGTACAGGGTTATTATCATCTTAGACAGTAATGGCCTACTGAAATAGCAGAGTTGTCAATCAGTGGCTGAAAAATACATAATGGCGTATCCTAGCAGTATGTCACCACTATATAAGATGGGGACGTTTTGCATTACATGGGTAGGGGGGCAGATTGTTGTGACCCACTATCAAGTTACATTAAGGAATTAAACAGTGCTAAATTCGCAAAGGGATTGCCATAGACTTTTTATGATATCATGAAAATGTTAGGTGCAAAAGAATCTTGTTAACCCTCTTATTGTATATAGTTAAAAGGGGAATATAATAAGCACTTTTGCAATTTCTTACTTACTGTAGTACCCGGCGTTGCCCGGGATAGTAACTGTGTCGCTGTCTGTCTGTCTGTCTGTCTGTCTGTCTGTCTGTCTCTATCTCTGTCTCTATGTGTGTCTGTCTCTCTCTCTGTGTCTGTCTCTGTGTGTGTGTGTGTTTCTCCCTTTGCCCGGTCTGTCTCTGTCAATCTGTCTTTTTCTGTCTCTCGCTATCCGTCTCACCACCGACATCTTATTACCTCACACATAAGCTTCTTATACGAACAGTTTATTTTGTTCCTATAGCAACCACTGACAGTTGCTATTTATAGCCTGTAGCTCCCACCTCCATTCAGTTTAATAGAGGCAGGATTTTTGGAGAGTAACTGGAAAGCACAGGGTTAAATTTTCCAGCCCAAACATAGTCTATGACGTTCCCTGGGTCACATGGAGTGTCTGTGCAAAATTTTGTGATTGTAAATGCGATGGTGCGGATTCCTATAGCGGACATGGACACACACACATACACTCACAGCTTTATATATTAGATTAAAGTTTTTAGCCATTCTTGAGATAAAGAATTTTCTTTTCTTTACAGCTCATTGCCTAGGAGACCGCTTGCCTCTGCTGTCTAGCAAGTAAGCACTATGCTGCTGACGAGGATTAGGAGGCAACAGTGTGCTCCAGTGATCCAGGCCAGTTTTATATAAGGGCTTACAAGCTTGATAGAAAATAGCTTGTAAGCTCTGCACATCTACTGATGTCGAGCAGCGTTGGTTGGTCTCCAAGGCAACAAGCTGTTCAAAGTATTATCTCAAGAATGGCTGAAAAATTTAACAAGCAGTAAATTGCAAAATTGATTGTATGTACACGCACGATCCAGGTATTGAGATGGGAATAATCTTAAATTGAGCTGCACTAAATCACGCACCTGATGGCAGACTGATGATGTTTCCGTCTTTCAGCTTAAGGCGGCTCTTCTTGAACTTGCCTTTGCGCTTCTTCACCTTAGGCTTCTCTTGGCAGAGCTGATGGATGATAATGTTTAATTCTCGCTCCAAGATGTCGATTTCCCTCTCTGCCAACTCTTGCTCCCTTCTTCGGAGAAGTTCCTCGTGATTCTTCTGCTCCAGGGCTGCCCGCGACAGCTCCTCCTCCCAGCTCCTTAGCTCCTACAAATTAATTAAAAAGGAAATAAAAACATTACGTCTGACTTATTTTGTCCTTTGGAATATAACCACAAAGAACTTAGAAAAGCACATGTCATCCGTACCTTCTCCTTTGCCCTGAGTTGGTCAAACATCTCCTGGATCTCCTGCTTCCAATCTTCTTGTAATGAATGGAAAGAGTCTTTGGGCATCTCAAAAAACCCAGATTCCTCTATTGTTGTCAACTGGAATAGGATGTTAGTAAATGAGGGGCGACAATGGGGATCTGGATTCCAACAATCTGTAGAAAATAAAAAAAAGATGTATACTAATGGCCTGCAAATGGTGATTAAATTAAAAGGATCAGCATAAAAGCTATTCACTAACAGGGCGTATAGGATGAAGAATAAATGGCTGCCTTCTTCACAACCAGCGCCACCCCCTAAATGCAGGCGGTGTGTGGTATTGCAGTTCTGCACTATACACTGCACTGGAGCACAGGTGCAATATCAGACACAATCTGTGGACAGATGTGAAGCTGCATGTAGAAGAAAAAGGAGAGAAAAAGAAAAAAAAAAAAAAAAGAAGAAGAAGAGGTATTCCCATCTCTAAGATCATCCCAATATGTAATCGGTGTGATAATATTAGCAAATGCCTGCAATCAGAAACATAGTATAGTCCTGATAAAGCCATTTGACTTACCTCATGTGCAGGGTATTGCAGCTTAGGTCATAACCATGGATACCTAAGCTGCAATACCCTGCACATGAGATAAGAGACATGGCTATGTCACGAGATTTATACTACAAAAAATTAACGAGATTTATACTACATGTCTAATTGGAGGCATATGCTAATATTACTACCGTATTTCCAGATTATAAGACTCACTCCTCCCCCCACCCCCCACCACCAAAACTGGGTGTAAGATGGGGGTGCATCTTACAATCCAGATATGGCTTACTGGGACGGCGGTGATTGGGCGGGGTCATAGGAGGCAGGGTCAGCAATACTGAGGGCTCGGGGGAGCAGTGGAGCAGCTCAGGAGGGTCTTAGGATGGGGTGTCTTGGTGGCAGGTGCATTAAATTGACTGTGGGCTCCACTGAATCGCCCAGTTAACAAGATGGACTTCAGCAAAATTGCTGTGGAGGCTGCGCGTGTGCAGATTGACGATATGGACATCAAGAGAATGGCCACAGAATCCTATCTGCCTATGCTCCTTCTCGGCGGCCATATTCTTGAAGTCCATCTCGTCAAACGCCAGCGATTCAACTGAGCCCGCAGTCAGAACAATGGCACTCGCCGCCGAGACACCTAGTCCTGTGACGCTCCTGAGTACCTCCCGCAGTATCGCTGACCCTCCTGAGCCACAACACCCCCACCTCTGAACCTGCAGCATCACTGACCCGGCCTCCTGTGACCTTCAAGAGCAGCTCCATCACCGCCGCTCCACCCTGGTGAGGATTAGGATTATGACGCACTAGGATTATAAAACGGACCCTCATTTTAACATTAAAAATTCCTATTTTCCTCCGCTAAAGTTGGGGTGCGTCTTATAATCTGGTGCGCCTTAAAAAATGAAAAATATGGTATATTATTACAACTACTACCTATTGGGACAAGATGTTGGAGATGGGAACAACCCTATAAGTGTGCGCACCTCCACTCTATTCAAGACTCTCAGGGCCCCAGGGATTCTAGTCCTAGCAAGTTGTTCCCTTATAGTATGGATAGGGGTTAACATGTCATATCGGGATTAACCCAATCAGATAAGAGTTTTTATTTTCAGCCATAAATTGACCAAAGTAATGGTGGAAACACTGTGTACAGAATGGCATCAGTCTTGATTATGACCATTGGTGCACATGGGACCTCACCTTCCATAAGTCTGGTGAAGGGTTCTGGGCAGGTGGAGGGAATTGGAAGCGACAGCTTATTCATGGCAACTCCATAAGCGACGGCTAGCCCATCAATTCCCCGAAATGGCACTTCTCCAGTCAACAACTCCCACAGCAGGACTCCATAGCTGTAGGAAAGAGAAGAAAGTCACTATGTCGGCTCTTGGCTCCGGTTATCACCTTTACGGCACATGTCTCGCCAGGGTCTGAGAATATATTCTGTATAAAGCTAAAACACCGCTGATCGGAGCAAAACAATGCCAGTGCATGCACTTCTCCTATCTTGCTACGTCTGGTAAAGGACATCCTCTCTAGAACAGAAGGAAATCCAGACACGCTTATTGTTTAAGCCAGCAACTTCAGTGGAAGCAAACCCTAAATCAAAGTATGAAGCAACCTGCGGATCAGCCAGATATTTTTTTTTTATTAATTATATTTCAATAATGCTATAAATACAGCTGTTCTCTGTAATGCTATAATATGTAAACATTGACTGTATGAAATTAGAACTACATTAATGCTATAGAAATGATAAGAAATTAGGTACTTAGTGCACAAATTGGCCAATTCATGAGTACCCAACGACCAGCGACAAGGCATATCCCTTTGTTGTGATCCAAACCTTATATGCTTCTACCCGGGCATTTTAATTAATTAGAGCTGGATTCTGGCTGCCCTTAAAATTTTAGGCTTTCAGCCCAAGTAGAGGCATAAGGTTAGCGTGCCAACAAAGGAGTAAGCCTTGTTGTTGGCTGTTGGGCTCTCATGAACTGACCAACTTATGAGCCAAGTACCTCATTTTTTAACATCACTTATATACCAGTAATGCAACTCCCAATATTATAATATATATATATATATATATATATATATATATATTTATATTTCGGACTATAAAACGCACTATTTCCCCACAAATGTTGGAGGGGGGGTGTGTGCATCTTATAGTCTGAATGTAGGGCATGGCTGCGAAGAATGAGGGTGCTGCGGTGGAGCAGGTCAGCGGCGGCATGTGCAGGCTGTAGCAGTGCCTGCCGTGACCACGTGTGCCCACTCATTTCATATGCATGCATCCTCCCGCCCATCATCTCTCAGCGCTGAAGCCGACGCTGAGAGGTGGGCGGGATGATGGGCGGGGGATGCACGCATAATAAACAGCCAGCCCGTGTGATCACCCCTGGCAACTACAGCCTGGAGTGATCATGTGTGGCTGTATTCACTGCCCCCCGCACATCATCATCAGCGCAGAGGGCAGTGAATAAGTACGGTATACTCACCGTTCCCTGCAGCATCGCGATGTCCTCCTGTCTGCGGGCTGCTGATATGTGAAGTGAGCGGTGAACACAGCGATGACGTCATCACTGTGCTCACCGCTCTCCACACACATCAGCCGGCAGACAGGAGGGCATTGCAATGCTGCAGGGTACAGTGACCGGCTCCACACAGGTCAGTGACGCTGCTGCTGACACAGACAGCAGGACGAGCGATGCTGCTGGAGTGAGGAAAGTGGAGTCTGAATGGGGTTTTTTTCTGTGCCACAGGATGCAGGCCATATAGCAGGATGGGGGTATATAGCAGGATGAGGGTATATATGAGATTATATATATATATATTATATATATATATATATATATATATATATACACACATATACACACACATATATACATATATATATATACACATATAGATACACATATACATACAGAGAGAGAGAGAGAGAGAGAGAGAGATATGGAATATATATTTATATATATATATATATATATATATATATATATATAGAGAGAGAGAGAGAGAGATAGATAGACAGGTAGATATATATCTATTAGGATGGGGTAAATATATATATATATATATATATATATATATATATATATATATATATATATATATATATATATATATATATATATATATATATGAGCAAGGATGGTTGACCTTAGGGAGATCAACATCCACCACTGCGGAGACACCATCACGTGTTTCTCAACGCAGTGATTCTAGAGCAATGCCCCCTGGGAAATATTCAAAGCAAGAAGGCCTGCGGAGACACCATCACATGTTTCTCAACGCTGGCAGGAAACTAGCCAGGTCTTTCACCTAAGGTCAACCATCCTTGCTCACATAGTCTTTTACTAGGCAATGTCCCACTAGCCAGATTCCTACTCCACACTGATAAGGGGCAAATACCCCGAAACTGCTGTCTGTGGATGGATACCATGTTTGGCATAGGTGGTCTCCTTGACTGGAGACTGCCCTTCCCGTGGTTGTTCCTTCCCGGTGAAAGACCTGGCTAGTTTCCTGCCAGCGTTGAGAAACATGTGATGGTGTCTCCGCAGGCCTTCTTGCTTTGTGTATGTATGTATGTATGTATGTATGTATGTATGTATGTATGTATGTATGTATGTATATATGTATGTATGTATATATGTATATATATATATATATATGTGCGGGTGTATGTCAGGATGCGGGTGTATGTCAGGATGCGGGTGTATGTCAGGATGCGGGTGTATGTCAGGACGCGGGTACATGTCAGGACGCGGGTACATGTCAGGACGCGGGTACATGTCAGGACGCGGGTACATGTCAGGACGGGGGTACATGTCAGGACGGGGGTACATGTCAGGACGGGGGTACATGTCAGGACGGGGGTACATGTCAGGACGGGGGTACATGTCAGGACGGGGGTACATGTCAGGACGGGGGTACATGTCAGGACGGGGGTACATGTCAGGACGGGGGTACATGTCAGGACGGGGGTACATGTCAGGACGGGGGTACATGTCAGGACGGGGGTACATGTCAGGACGGGGGTACATGTCAGGACGGGGGTACATGTCAGGACGGGGGTACATGTCAGGACGGGGGTACATGTCAGGACGGGGTAACATGTCAGGACGGGGTAACATGTCAGGACGGGGGTACATGTCAGGACGGGGGTACATGTCAGGACGGGGGTACATGTCAGGACGGGGGTACATGTCAGGACGGGGGTACATGTCAGGACGGGGGTACATGTCAGGATGGGGGTACATATCAGGATGTGGGTATATATCAGGATGGGGGCTATATCAGAATAAGGGCTATATCAGAATGAGTGACATACATACAAGGATGGGGATCATATACAAGGCAGGATGATCATTACCAAGATGGGGTAACTTAGTAGAGAATTTGGAGCACTGCAGAACCTTGACCGATGCAGTGCGCATACACGGCCTTCACTTATTGTCTAGGGGTCTGCTGAAAATAGAAAGTACAGCGCTTCTCTATTTTAAGCAGTCAGAACCAAAGTGATAAAGTAAACTATCCCCTATACTAGAGTCAAGACAAACTCAAGACAAAGTTAAAACAAAAAAAAACAAAAAACAAAAGGAATAAAGTATTAGATGGGAAGTAGTCCAAGCAGGAGATGAGGAGGGTATGTAAGGAGTCATTCCGCTTTGTAACATTCCTGAATAAAATCTGCCTAGTTGTGCAAGGATATATCTTTGGATTCAATATAGAAGAATAAATTACGTAGACTGACGTCTATACACCAAAAACGTTGGGTGGTAATGGCAATGGTGACCATACATGTTGCTGCATATACACTTTGGACTCTACATCTGTTACTTCTATTATACAGATGTATGCCATTACATATCTTACCTCCACACATCGCTGCCCTTTGAGAACATAGAGGAGCGGATGACTTCCGGAGCCATCCAGGCATACGTCCCGGCCGCACTCATCTTGGTGGTCCTGTGCCATTCTCTCGCAAGGCCAAAGTCCGTGATCTTTAGGACCTTGTTGCTGAGGTCACTGTTCTCCACCATTTCCAGAATTAATACTTTAATAAAAAATAAAGAAAACAAATTATTATTGAGAGAGAACAACTGTGACAAGTGATTGTCCATGTCCAGACAGAGGGGGGGAGGTGAAGTTCACGGTGGCAGCGACATACATTTGGCAAGTATTCTGTAGTAGAAATAATAATGAATACGGATTAAACTTGCACTTACCAGACACTAGTAAGTGTAATTTTTAATCCAAATGGCATTTTCACATTTATTTTTATAGAGAGAAAAAAAAAAAGAAAATATATTCGATCAGTCACCAAAAAGAGCATGGTCGGGTTTTTTTCCTCTTGTTTTATTCCAGACACTCTGAGAATTTTTTTTTCTTAAATCTGCCAAATAGTTATGGACCTTTTTATTTAGAGCAAATGTTAATGGCTTTTACCAAGTGGGCAAATGTCAGTGCATGCCCTCATCATCTCCCGCCTTGACTACTGTGATATTCTCTTCTATGGCTTCCCAACTAACAGACTTGCACCTTTCCAGTCCATCAAGTCTGCTGCGGACTAATCCACCTCCCTCCTAAGGGCAGCTTTGCACGTTGCGACATCGCACGTGCAATGTCGGTGGGGTCAAATCGAAAGTGACGCACATCCGGCGTCACTTTCGACATCGTACTGTGCAAATGCTAGATGATACGATGAACGAGCGCAAAAGCGTCGTTATCGTATCATCGTTGCATTCACCGACATTTCCATAATGCCGGTGCCGCGACAGGTACGATGTTGTTCCTCGTTCCTGCGGCAGCACACATCGCTGTGTGTAAAGCCGCAGGAGCGAGGAACATCTCCTTACCTGCCGCCGGCGGCTATACGGAAGGAAGAAGGTGGGTGGGATGTTTACATCCTGCTCATCTCCGCCCCTCCGCCGCTATTGGCCGCCTGCCGTGTGACGTCGCTATGATGCCGCACGACCCGCCCCCTTAGGAATGAGGCGTGTCGCCGGCCAGAGCGACGGTCGCAGGACAGGTGAGTGCATGTGAAGCTGGCGTAGCGATAATTTTCGCTACGCCAGCTATCACACGATATCGTACCTGCGACGGGGGCGGGCACTATCGCGTGCGACATCGCAGCATCGGCTTGCGATGTCGCAACGTGCAAAGCCCGCCTAACTACTACTACGCAAATTGGTTTCTAAAATTCCCAACAGATTCAGTTTAAACTGCTAAAATTGACCAACAAAGCCATCCAGAATCTGTATACTCCATATATTTATTTGCGAACTAATCTCATATCTTGCCACATGTAATCTTTGGTCCTCCCAAGATCTCCTCTTCTCCTCCTCTTTTGTACATTCTTCACCAAATTGCCTCCAAGACTTCTCCAGAGTATCCCCCCATCTTCTGGAATTCTGCACCCCAACACATCTTATTAACGCCAATATTCAGAGCATTCAGAAGGAACCTGAAAAAACCTCTCAGCCAGCAATACTCCAACTGCCATCCCAAACCTACAATCCCCCTCCCCTTTACTCTGTAGACTGGAAGGGCCCCCTCCTCTCTGTACCCGTCTGTCCATGTTATTTCGATCATTGTAAATTTATATTTGTATGTAAACCTTCCATATGCAAGGCACCATGGAACCAATGGTGCTGTAAAAAAAATAAAATAATAATAAATATAAATAAATATATATATAAATAAATATATATATATATATATATATATATATATATATATATATATATATATTATATAAAAATAAAACAGTACATTTTTCTTTAAAACTGTCATTAGTTTCCATATCACAATCATAAAAGATAAACATATTGCAATTTTCAATATTTCACACTGGATTATTTTTTTTTAGACGAACACCAATTTTTGGAAATGCACATGTAAACCGGCCACAATGAACAAATTGACCCTATCTTTTGTACTGAAGCATCTAATGAGCGTGTGCACAAGCCATTGTGAGGACAGGGTCAGCTGTGACATAACCTTTTATTAATGGGGAATTCTGTGTTATCAGCGGTGTATAAAAGGCGTTACTTGTCTTTACAATCTTGCCATGCTACACAGATATACGTTAATGCTGTAGTGCAAGATCTTAGGACAGATGACCAATATGGCTGCATTACTGTTATTACTTATGCAAAAAAAAGGTACAAAAAAAAGAAGCCAAGCATTCCCTACTCTTATGTCGTATATATCGGTGTGTTTTGGCAGGAAATCCTCTTCGATACCCACAGAATGCAGAGCTTCCTATATAGGTAAACTGCTCGTTCTGCTTCCACGTGTGTCAGGATTTCGGAGGCTGCAGAGCGTTCGGCTCAGAAAGACAAAAGCTCAGTGTTGTTGTGGCCTTATCTTTCCCACGAGCCCAGCAGGCCAGGAGTACATGTGATCCGGGCTTTTGTTCTGCTGCTGTATTATAGAAGACAAGGGATGAGATTACTGGCGGGAGTGGTGTGAGGTCCTGGAGCACATGACGCTTTACACAGAGGAGCTGCGAGAAACACAAGACGTACACCTCAAGACCTTCAGAACCTCCGTGCACACAAACAAAAGCAGAGGCGTGCACAGAAACAAAAGCAGAGGCATGAGCAGCAAAATTTTAGGTGACGTGGCTACCTTGGCTTATAGGTACTGGACACCCCCGCATTATGCATTTTGGAACCTAACTCCCAGAATGAAGTGTCACTTTTTAAAAGCAGCCACATGCGAATATACCCTTAGACTTCGATGTCAAAGAGCGACATCACCGCCGGCTCTTATGCCAGAGCTGTATTCACATCTACACCGCACAGTACTGCAGTGCAATTTGTAATATTCCTCTCCTGTCCCAGCTTAGTGCATGGGAGACATCACTGAGGTTAGAGGAAACAGGAAAGCTAACCATGCTCAGCTGTATGGCTCACCGCTAAATGCTGAGAGCGAGCACTCGTTGAGGTTAGTCTCTTCTTACCAGCTCAGAGTGAACTGCAGATGAGAGACGATGGCATTCAGAAGGGAACACTGATGAAAATGTACAATCTACGTCAGATAATGACCAGGAGTTTTGTTACCCTTCATTTATTCACCCAACAGTTTATTCTGAAAAGTTACCAAAAATGGCAGGTACTTTATTTAAAGGGGTTGTCCACCACTTTTACATTGATGGCCTATCCATAGAATAGTTAATCAATGTCTGATTGGCGGGGGTCCAACATCCCACTGTTGATCAGCTGTTGACGGTCCCGGTGGCGGCAGCAGAAAATGTTTAGTTCCGGAGCTGCCCCGTCTTCTGATAGTTGCCGCGGCCGAGTACTGCACATACACCTCTGATTCTAATCAATAGGAGGCAGATATGCAGTACCCAGCGTTGGCAGCTATCAGAAGACAGGGCAGCTCCGGAACTGAGCATTTCTGCCTGCTGATCATCGGCAGGGGTGCGAGGTGTCAGACCCCAGACGATCAGACATTTATGACCTAGCCTAAGGATAGGGCATCAATGTAAAAGTAGTGGACAACCCCTTTAAGTAACAAAAGGTAGAAAGGGGGGTGGGGGTGGGTGTAACAATTAAGATTCTTTTTAAAACACAATGCACACAGGTGATCCATATGTGTACCAAAATGCATCTATTTAGTTTCAAAAAAGGTATTGTCCATCTGTTATTGTGGTACAAAATGAAATTTTATTAAGGCTAATCTTTTTTTTTCTAATATACTGTATTCAACATTCAATATCCTTCCCTCAGTACTTGGCATTAATTTTTTTTCACACCACATACTCTGATAAATCTTCATTCGAGAATTCCCATTGCATATTGGGATACTCAAACAAGTCATCCTCAGGGTGCAAAGTCGCCGCCATTGTCCCCACCTTCAAATGAAGCGTCATCAGTGACGCCTGTTTCCGAGGCTGGGCGAGTTCCTGCCCTACCGAACATGCGTCCAGTTCTTCTCACTGCACAATGTCAGTGCACTCTCTTGCAGTCTCTAATGAGAGGAGATGAGCCGGCAACAGAGTGCACTGTCATTGCACAATGTAAAGAACGTGCAAGTAGAGACCAGCGCTGCCCCAGCAAGTCAAGCATCATCAATGAGGAAGTAGTGGGGGGAAATAAAATAAATAATAAAGCAGTTTGGCTTTTACACTTTCTGTATTCCTGCATTCAACTGTGATGTGGATTGTGGTCATAAATCATAGGAGAGGCGCTCCGAAAACCACAGATAAGGAGCTCATTGCCAGGTTCTCCGTTAACCCAATTTGTAGCTAGCAATAGACAGAGGCTAAGGGACGAAAACGGGGCAAAATTTTACAAAAATGATGAGCCACCTTGCTGTATTTACACTCTGCTTACTTGTATACTTTTTGCTTTGCCGTCCAGGCTACAATATGGAGTGTGTGAATTTCGACATGTGGATTATAGGATATATTTTTATTATTATTTGTAAAGCCTTTGATCTTCACAGTGCATGGGCACCTCGCCATCATCCAACCTACCCGTGTCGGACGCCTGACAGCGGACACAAACTCAATAAGTGACATAACCATTGCAGTACAGTATTTTCTAGGTACATGTACCCGTGTATCCAATTAGTGTTTTCTTTTTATAAAGTATATACCGTACCGTAATACGCTTTTTTGTTTTAAAACAGTGTGTGTAGTATTTGCAATCTGCAAGAGTTTGGCCCAATCCTTTCATAAACAGATAATGGGGAGTAAAGGATAATTTATAGAAAAGCTAATGACACAAACGAGCCACAAAAGACACGCACATTGCACTTTTGTAATATCTTACAACCCACATTTCTTGCAATGTATCATGTGGCATTAAGGGTATGTGCGTACGCTGCGTTCTGTCGAGTGCAGGAAAAAAACGCACCCTCTGGCAGACTGGAGAACTGTAAACACTGCCTTTGTGTAAAAAAATGCATCCAAAACGCATGCATTTTGAGAGTGTGCGTTCCCCCGGCAATTCAGCTCTGCTACATGCCCGCTGACAGCAGACACAGACAGTCGCGCGATGATAATGAACTCGGATGAACTTCACCAGACTTCATTGTCATCCAGCGGCTCTGTGTGTCGCGTCCTGATTAGCGGTCACCCGTGAAAAACTCACCGGTGACCGCAAATCCCCCGAGTGACTGAAGTGAGCCGCGTGATCAGTGGTGCAGTCACTCAGGTCACCCGCGGTCACAGCTGGCGTCCTCCACCTGAGAGCGGTGGCCGCGGGTAACGTCATCGCTGATCACACGACTCACTTCAGTTGCTGTGGAGCTGACAGCAAGCGGTGGTGTTCTACTGCCGCACCTGTCAGCTTCATGTAGCAGAGCTAAAAGCGTCGAGGGACGTGTGGATTACGCCGGACCTGAAGGGATGTTTGGGGATTTTAATAAAGTGGTGAAAGAGGGAGGTTTTTTTTGTCTTATTCCAAATAAAAGGATTTTTTTGGGTGTATGTGTTTATTTTCTTTAACTTACAGGTTAATCATGGATGGTATCTCGGGGAGACGCCTGCCATGATTAACCTGGGACATACTGGCAGCTATGGGCTACCATTAACTCCTTATTACCCCGATTGCCACCGCACCAGGGCAATTCGGGATGAGCCGGGTAGAGTCCCGGGACTGTTGCATCTAATGGATGCGGCAAATCCGAGCGGCTGCTGGCTGATCTTTTTAGGCTGGGGGCTCCCCATCCTGAGAAAACCAGCCTTCAGCCGTGTGGCTTTATCTTGGAAGTATCAAAATTGGGGGGGACAGCATGTTTTTTGTTAATTATTTACTTTACTGCATGATATCGACCCGCCCATCGGCGGCTGTAATTGGTAGCAGTGAGACAGCTGTCAGACTGCAACCAATCATAGGCGCCGGTGGGCAGGGAAAGAAGGGAATATGAGATGGAATAATGAGTGGCCGGCATTTTCAAAAGAGGAAAAGACGCCGAGCAGTGTGACAGCCGTGCAGCGCCACGCTGGTGATCGGTGAACGGTGAGTATGAAAGAGAGAGGGAGAGATCGACTGACAGAAAGAGACAGAGTGACCAACTGACAGAGAAAGAGACTGACCGACAGACAGACTGAAAGACCTGCGTTTTGTTAATCAAAAAAGCATGCGGAACGCAACAAAAATGCAGTCCAAGTGCATTTTGGTTGCGTTTTGACCCACATCATTGATTTCAATGGGTTGAGATCACAGCTACAACGCACAAAAGAAGTAACATGCTGCTTTTTTTTCCCGCAGCGATTTTTGGCACCCAAAACGCTGCGTTGAAGAACGCAGCCTGTGCATTGAATTTTCAGACTTCTCATAGACTTTGCTGGGGAAGCAGAACGCATGCAATTTGGCACTGAAATGCTGCAGTGTAAAATGCAGTATTAACGAAGGGAAAAAACGCAACGTGCGCACACAGCCTAAGACATTTTTCTTTGGCAGACGGCATCTTGAAACTACTCAGTTTTCCCGAGAGGAAGACACTTCTGCGTTTTTTTTTAGTAATTTCCCGAGCGCTTGCTTTGTTTTTGAGCACAGGCGTTTTAATGTTTTTCATCCTCTTAGGGTGGTCTTTTATTGGCGTTTTTCTGGGTTCTTTTGTACTTTAACAAAATTAGAGTTTTTGAAGTCAAATTGCTGGGACAATTCTCCAAAGTACGCCCAGGTATCTCTCGAGCTGGCCCTTTGACTCCTATTGTACCGTTTTGAGCAGAAGATGCCTGGAGAATGGTCGGATCACTTCTTTTATCTGCTTGCCAACTTCGGAAACCTGACGTGGTTAAAGGCACTCAAAAGCCTTAACCTATGAACATTAGGTGTTTTTTTTTTCCTTACATACAGATGCACATATCCATTCTTTTGAGCATTTTTGGAGCATCCTAAATCCTGCCTGAAAAAGATGGCGTGTGCACATACCCTTGGACTTCCGATTACACAAGAGGAAGGAAGGAGGAAGAAGAAAAAAAAAAAAAAAAGCTTTTAGGCTTGGAAATCCTTAAATATGCAGAAATTAAGGGGTTAATAGCTGACACAGCAGATCATTCAGTGTCATGGACAGCACAGGAAGTCTGCCCTAAGCAGATAATTGGCTTCCTGCGGAAAGGCTTTATGCTAAAATTACTGGCATCCAGTGGCAAAATCCCCAGTTTCAGTTACATTGCTGTGTCCATAACCATCCTCCGCTCATTGATAGTGCAAGCACCAGGAGAAGACACAATCCTGCAGGAGCGGGGAGGCCAGGACGGGTATTCCTGCGCTGCAGAGGATTCACCTTACCTGGGAGGGCATTTACTTCTGCAGAACGTGCTAGGAAGTTTACAATATCACACTCAGACTTTGGAAAACAGCAATTATTGTCCAGATAATACATTTTATAGGAGGAAGAAGTGATCAAAACGCCAACAGAGACGCTCTAAAATCAGCAGATCCTTTACATAAAATCCCGCATAGAACCCGATCCCAGAACCGATCCCGTAAATCTTGGGTAGACATTTGGCAAATTGGTAGCACTAGATTGTATTATATTAATATAATTACATATACACAAATATATTAATATACACATACTTATATATGAGAGAGATAGACATACATACATAGAGATTATATATATACATATATATATACATACATACACATATATATATACATACACATATATATATATATATATATATATATATATATACACACACATATATATATATGTATATATACACATATATATACACATATATATACACACATATAT